>NW_025749225.1:0-17500 GCF_021184085.1 Oncorhynchus gorbuscha
CACGCACGCACGCACGCACGCACGCACGCACGCACGCACGCACGCACACACACACACACACACACACACACACACACACACACACACACACACACACACACACACACACACACACACACACACCAGCTCCATTCAAGTAACATGTGCATGTTTGATACGGGGAGCGATTTAAGATAGTCACAATGCCCTCAGGAACATTTACATCTAGAGCAATTAACATTGAAATGTTAACATTTAGTGGAGGAAAAAGCCTTCCTCTGTGATGAAATATTCCTGCCTGAACCATCCGCTGCATCATCATCAGAGAAGCTGTGGAGCCAAGACAAAGTGAATGATTTGCTGGGGTTTGGTTCCTCTCACAATCACCCCTTAAATCATGAAAAATGAAGGGCTATGAATTTAGATTTCTGATTGTTTACAACCTCTTTAGACAATGACCCTTGACCTGATTCCGGAAGGTTCTGCAACTAAATAAGCCAATATGCGGATTTTATATGGTGTGACAGTGTTGCTCAATTTTGAATGCAGTAAAATTATATTTTTACTCAAAACATGACTATTTTGGGACATGTCCCACAGCGTATTGTCTTCCTATTGATAGTGTCGCGAATGAACTTAGTGAGAACTACATGTTGCAGAATTGTAAGTCAAAATCAATCAGAATGAATCCGTTTGAATCAGTATGAATCAGTATGAATCCGTATGAATCAGTGTGAATCACTATGAATCCGTATGAATCCGTATGAATCAGTGTGAATCACTATGAATCACTATGAATCCGTATGAATCAGTGTGAATCACTATGAATCCGTATGAATCAGTATGAATCAGTGTGAATCACTACGAATCCGTATGAATCCATATGAATCAGTGTGAAGGCAGAATAGATTGTGGTTCACTGCCTCAGTCACAAGGTACAGTATGTGCTTAAAATTGAGTTTACACACGTGTCTGTGCATTTCTTAGTTGACTGACTGTAGACAGATAACATAGCATGAGAGTTTCAAATAAAAAACATGTACTTTTTAGCTCAGTTTGCTTCTTATTCTACTTTGTCTGCGTCTTGTGTCCTCTGTGGATGGAGCTGTATGAAAGTGGTGTGGTAGTCCCCTGCTTTGGTGGTCATTTGGTTGAAAGGG
Organism: Oncorhynchus gorbuscha; assembly: GCF_021184085.1. Lineage (NCBI taxonomy): Eukaryota > Metazoa > Chordata > Actinopteri > Salmoniformes > Salmonidae > Oncorhynchus > Oncorhynchus gorbuscha. The sequence goes on from NW_025749225.1 coordinate 1,140, forward strand.
AGGGGATTATTTTGATTTGGCCGCGTAGAGGATACTGAATGGACCTTCGGTCAGTCGCGAGACGCTCCTCTTTAAAGACAAAGGGACCGCAGGTCATTTCTTTAAACTCGGCCAGAAAAAGGTTCAGTTAGAAAACAAGGTGTGAACAGATTCTGAAATGAAAAAGAAGAGAAAACAGAAACCGACCTGTCTGTCTTACCGAGCTTACCGAACCAACCTTATCGAACCAACCTTACCGAACCAACCTTACCGAGCTTACCGAACCAACCTTACCGAGCTTACCGAACCAACCTTACCGAGCTTACCGAACCAACCTTACCGAGCTTACCGAACCAACCTTACCGAGCTTACCGAACCAACCTTACCGAACCAACCTTACTGAGCTTACCGAACCAACCTTACCGAGCTTACCGAACCAACCTTACCGAGCTTACCGAGCCAACCTTACCGAGCTTACCGAACCAACCTTACCGAACCAACCTTACCGAACCAACCTTAACGAGCTTACCGAACCAACCTTACCGGGCTTACCGAACCAACCTTACCGAGTTTACCGAACCAACCTTACCGAACCAACCTTACTGAGCTTACCGAACCAACCTTACCGAGCTTACCGAACCAACCATACCGAGCTTACCGAACCAACCTTACCGAACCAACCTTACCGAACTTACCGAACCAACCTTACCGAACCAACTTTACCGAGCTTAACCTTACCGAACTTACCGAACCAACCTTACCGAACCAACCTTACCGAACTTACCGAACCAACCTTACCGAACCAACCTTACCGAGCTTACCGAGCTTACTGCGCAGGTCCTAATCCAGGCACTTGTCATCTCCCGTCTGGATTACTGCAACTCGCTGTTGGCTGGGCTCCCTGCCTGTGCCATTAAACCCCTTCAACTCATCCAGAACGCCGCAGCCCGTCTGGTGTTCAACCTTCCCAAGTTCTCTCACGTCACCCCGCTCCTCCGTTCTCTCCACTGGCTTCCATTTGAAGCTCGCATCCGCTACAAGACCATGGTGCTTGCCTACGGAGCTGTGAGGGGAACGGCACCTCAGTACCTCCAGGCTCTGATCAGGCCCTACACCCAAACAAGGGCACTGCGTTCATCAACCTCTGGCCTGCTCGCCTCCCTACCACTGAGGAAGTACAGCTCCCGCTCAGCCCAGTCAAAACTGTTCGCTGCTCTGGCCCCCCAATGGTGGAACAAACTCCTCACGACGCCAGGACAGCGGAGTCAATCACCACCTTCCGGAGACACCTGAAACCCCACCTCTTTAAGGAATACCTAGGATAGGATAAGTATTCCCTCTCACCCCCCCTTTAAGTTTTAGATGCACTATTGTAAAGTGACTGTTCCACTGGATGTCATAAGGTGAATGCACCAATTTGTAAGTCGCTCTGGATAAGAGCGTCTGCTAAATGACTTAAATGTAAATGTAAATGTAAACCTTACCGAGCTTACAGAACCAACGTTACCGAACCAACCTTACAGAACCAACCTTACCGAACCAACCTTACCGAGGCCTACGACAATGTAGCAGAAAAAGAACCTATTCAGAAGAAATCCATAAGTATAATGTATAATGACAAAACAATGTAAATGAACAGGCATTACTTTGACTAAACATGTTGGATAAACATCCAATTGGGAAAACAAATAGTTATTAAAGTGTAGCATTCAACAGACTGCATTTTCTTATTATCTAGAGGTGTGAAAAGTTCTGCAACGTTACTAGGTGACCTTTATTCTCACGTCTTTGTCCACAGACAGACTGACCCAGATCGTCTCCCGGCCGCTATAAAGTGTATCTGTTTGGGTGAAAGACCTGGATTTACTCTGCATTGTATCCTGTGTGTCAGATATGGAAGGTTACTGCACAGGCTCCCCTCTCCCCTCTCCCTCTCCCTCTCCCCTCTCCCCTCTCCCCTCGACCTAGATACTGTGTGTATGTAATGAAACGTAGGCTATGCGCGACGTTTAAAAAAGAAAATGTATGTAGTTCTGTCCTTGAGTTGGTTTTGTCTATTGATGTTGTGCAATATGTCATGTTTCATGTTCTGTGTATTTGTATTTGTATTTATTATGGCAGTTATATATTAAAAGCAACAACATGTTACATGTTAAAAACAACAACATTACATTCATTATAGAATCTGCAAACACACTGCGTGCAGCTCCACAGGGCCATAGTTCACTACCACATATCTACAACACAAAATCCATGTGTATGTGTGTGTATAGTGCGTATGTTATCATGTGTGTGTGTGTGTGTATAGTATATTATGTTATCATGTGTGTGTGTGTGTGTGTATAGTGCGTATGTTATCATGTGTGTGTGTGTATGTGTATAGTGCGTATGTTATCATGTGTGTGTGTATGTTATCATGTGTGTGTGTATGTGTGTGTATAGTGCGTATGTTATCATGTGTGTGTGTGTGTGTGTATAGTACGTATGTTATCATGTGTGTGTGTGTGTGTATAGTGCGTATGTTATCATGTGTGTGTGTGTGTGTATATGCGTATGTTATCGTGTGTGTGTGTGTGTGTGTGTGTGTGTGTGTGTGTGTGTGTGTGTGTGTGTGTGTGTGTGTGTGTGTGTGTGTGTGTGTGTGTGTGTGTGTGTGTGTGTGTGTGTGTATAGTGCGTATGTTATCATGTGTGTGTGTGTGTGTGTATATAGTGCGTATGTTATCATGTGTGTGTGTGTGCATGTGTGTGTGTGTGTGTGTGTGTGTGTGTGTGTGTGTGTGTGTGTGTGTGTGTGTGTGTGTGTGTGTGTGTGTGTGTGTGTGTGTGTGTATGTGTGTGCATAGTGTGTGTATAGTGCGTATGTTATCATGTGTGTGTGTGTGTATAGTGCGTATGTTATCATGTGTGTGTGTGTGTATAGTGCGTATGTTATCATGTGTGTGTGTGTGTATAGTGCGTATGTTATCATGTGTGTGTGTGTGTATAGTGCGTATGTTATCATGTGTGTGTGTGTGTATAGTGCGTATGTTATCATGTGTGTGTGTGTGTATAGTGCGTATGTTATCATGTGTGTGTGTGTGTATAGTGCGTATGTTATCATGTGTGTGTGTGTGTATAGTGCGTATGTTATCATGTGTGTGTGTGTGTATAGTGCGTATGTTATGATGTGTGTGTGTGTATAGTGCGTATGTTATGATGTGTGTGTGTGTGTGTATAGTGCGTATGTTATGATGTGTGTGTGTGTGTGTATATAGTGCGTATGTTATGATGTGTGTGTGTGTGTGTATAGTGCGTATGTTATGATGTGTGTGTGTGTATAGTGCGTATGTTATCATGTGTGTGTGTGTGTATAGTGCGTATGTTATCATGTGTGTGTGTGTATAGTGCGTATGTTATCATGTGTGTGTGTGTGTATAGTGCGTATGTTATCATTTGTGTGTGTATGTGTCTGTTCCTATGTTTGTGTTGATTCATCATGTCCGTGTGTCCAGTATAGTGGTGTTATCATTTTATCTGTTTATCTGATGTGTGAATAGAGTTCCATGCAGTCATTTGGCTGTATGTGTCTGTTCCTATGTTTGTGTTGAAGTAGAGTTCCATGCAGTCATTTTTATCTATTTATCTGATGTGGAATAGAGTTCCATGCAGTCATGGCTCTATGTAGTACTGTGGAATAGAGTTCCATGCAGTCATGGCTCTATGTAGTACTGTGGAATAGAGTTCCATGCAGTCATGGCTCTATGTAGTACTGTGGAATAGAGTTCCATGTAGTCATGGCTCTATGTAGTACTGTGGAATAGAGTTCCATGCAGTCATGGCTCTATGTAGTACTGTGGAATAGAGTTCCATGCAGTCATGGCTCTATGTAGTACTGTGGAATAGAGTTCCATGTAGTCATGGCTCTATGTAGTACTGTGGAATAGAGTTCCATGTAGTCATGGCTCTATGTAGTACTGTGGAATAGAGTTCCATGTAGTCATGGCTCTATGTAGTACTGTGGAATAGAGTTCCATGTAGTCATGGCTCTATGTAGTACTGTGGAATAGAGTTCCATGCAGTCATGGCTCTATGTAGTACTGTGGAATAGAGTTCCATGCAGTCATGGCTCTATGTAGTACTGTGGAACAGAGTTCCATGCAGTCATGGCTATATGTAGTACTGTGGAATAGAGTTCCATGCAGTCATGGCTCTATGTAGTACTGTGGAATAGAGTTCCATGCAGTCATGGCTCTATGTAGTACTGTGGAATAGAGTTCCATGCAGTCATGGCTATATGTAGTACTGTGGAATAGAGTTCCATGCAGTCATGGCTCTATGTAGTACTGTGGAATAGAGTTCCATGCAGTCATGGCTCTATGTAGTACTGTGGAATAGAGTTCCATGCAGTCATGGCTCTATGTAGTACTGTGGAATAGAGTTCCATGTAGTCATGGCTCTATGTAGTACTGTGGAATAGAGTTCCATGTAGTCATGGCTCTATGTAGCACTGTGGAATAGAGTTCCATGCAGTCATGGCTCTATGTAGTACTGTGGAATAGAGTTCCATGTAGTCATGGCTCTATGTAGCACTGTGGAATAGAGTTCCATGTAGTCATGGCTCTATGTAGTACTGTGGAATAGAGTTCCATGCAGTCATGGCTCTATGTAGTACTGTGGAATAGAGTTCCATGCAGTCATGGCTCTATGTAGTACTGTGGAATAGAGTTCCATGCAGTCATGGCTCTATGTAGTACTGTGGAATAGAGTTCCACAGTCATGGCTCTATGTAGTACTGTGGAATAGAGTTCCATGCAGTCATGGCTCTATGTAGTACTGTGGAATAGAGTTCCATGCAGTCATGGCTCTATGTAGTACTGTGGAATAGAGTTCCATGCAGTCATGGCTCTATGTAGTACTGTGGAATAGAGTTCCATGCAGTCATGGCTCTATGTAGTACTGTGGAATAGAGTTCCATGCAGTCATGGCTCTATGTAGTACTGTGGAATAGAGTTCCATGCAGTCATGGCTATATGTAGTACTGTGGAATAGAGTTCCATGCAGTCATGGCTATATGTAGTACTGTGGAATAGAGTTCCATGCAGTCATGGCTCTATGTAGTACTGTGGAATAGAGTTCCATGCAGTCATGGCTCTATGTAGTACTGTGGAATAGAGTTCCATGCAGTCATGGCTATATGTAGTACTGTGGAATAGAGTTCCATGCAGTCATGGCTATATGTAGTACTGTGGAATAGAGTTCCATGCAGTCATGGCTATATGTAGTACTGTGGAATAGAGTTCCATGCAGTCATGGCTCTATGTAGTACTGTGGAATAGAGTTCCATGCAGTCATGGCTATATGTAGTACTGTGGAATAGAGTTCCATGTAGTCATGGCTCTATGTAGTACTGTGGAATAGAGTTCCATGGAGTCATGGCTCTATGTAGTACTGTGGAATAGAGTTCCATGGAGTCATGGCTCTATGTAGTACTGTGGAATAGAGTTCCATGGAGTCATGGCTCTATGTAGTACTGTGGAATAGAGTTCCATGCAGTCATGGCTATATGTAGTACTGTGGAATAGAGTTCCATGCAGTCATGGCTCTATGTAGTACTGTGGAATAGAGTTCCATGCAGTCATGGCTATATGTAGTACTGTGGAATAGAGTTCCATGCAGTCATGGCTATATGTAGTACTGTGGAATAGAGTTCCATGCAGTCATGGCTATATGTAGTACTGTGGAATAGAGTTCCATGCAGTCATGGCTATATGTAGTACTGTGGAATAGAGTTCCATGCAGTCATGGCTATATGTAGTACTGTGCACCTCCCATGGTCCGTTCTGGACTTGGGGACTGTGAAGAGACCTTTGGTGGAATGTCTTGTTTGGAATGCATGGGTGTCTGTGTGGGTGCTTTTAACAGACAGCTCAGTGCTTTCAACATATCAATACCTCTCACAAATACAAGTGGTGATAAAGTCAATCTTTTTTTTACTTTGAACCAGGAGAGATTGACTTGCTCCTGAGTGTTGCAGCTGTCTAAGGCACTACATCTCAGTGCCTTAGACACAATCGGCTGTGATTGGGGGTCCCACAGGGCAGTGCACAATTGGCCCAGCGTCGTCCGGGGGAAGGCCATCATTGTAAATAAGAATTTGTTCTTAACTGACTTGCCTAGTTAAATAAACGTTAAATAAATAAAAACATATTATTAATGTTTGCTTTCTGTGCACAGTGAAGGGCCAACCGTGCTGCCATGTTCTGAATCAATTGCAGAGTCCCTCTTTGTGGCTCCTGACCACACGACTGAACAGTAGTCAAAACTAGGGCCTGTAGGACCTGCCTTGTTGATAATGCTGAACTTCTTAGGGATCGGCGTCCCGTCAACAGGACAGTTGTAAATCATGCAGCGCCTTGTGTCAAGATTGCAGATTTGAGAGAAATAACAAATGTCGGTATCTTATATCAGCTGAAAGCTTAAATTCTTGTTAATATAAATGCACTGTCCAATTTACAGGCAGTTAGATTTGTTATGTCTGAGCTACAGGTAGTTAGATTTGTTATGTCTGAGCTACAGGTAGTTAGATTTGGTATGTCTGAGCTACAGGTAGTTAGATTTGGTATGTCTGAGCTACAGGTAGTTAGATTTGGTATGTCTGAGCTACAGGTGTCTTAGATTTGGTATGTCTGAGCTACAGGCAGTTAGATTTGGTATGTCTGAGCTACAGGCAGTTCGATTTGGTATGTCTGACCTACAGGCAGCAGTTAGATTTGGTATGTCTGAGCTACAGGCAGTTGATGTCTGAGCTACAGGCAGTTACAGGCATTTGGTATGTCTGACCTACAGGTAGTTCGATTTGGTATGTCTGACCTACAGGCATTTGGTATGTCTGACCTACAGGTAGTTAGATTTGGTATGTCTGACCTACAGGTAGTTAGATTTGGTATGTCTGACCTACAGGCAGTTAGATTTGTTATGTCTGAGCTACAGGCAGTTCGATTTGGTATGTCTGAGCTACAGGCAGTTAGATTTGGTATGTCTGACCTACAGGTAGTTAGATTTGGTATGTCTGACCTACAGGCAGTTAGATTTGGTATGTCAGTTTAGGCGAAAATTGAAAAAAAGGGGCCTATCCTTAAGAAGTTTTAAGAAGGTAGAGCAGTTGGACAGACTTCTCCCGTCTTAGCTACTGTTGTATCAATATGTTTTGACAATGACAGGTTACAATCCAGGGTTACTCAAGCAGTTTAGTCACCTCAACTTGCTCAATTTATTACAAAATTTAGGTTTAGAGTTTAGTGAATGATTTTTCCAAAATACAATGCTTTTAGTTTTTGAAATGACTCAACATGTACCCAATACACACAAATCTAAGTAAGAATGAATTAAGACTAAATACAGGACTGAATAAGGACATCCTAAAAACATCCTAAAAACACAAAATGGCTGCATAGCCTAAATAAACAACCTCCATCTGGAGCTGTAAAGACAGTCTTTTACCAGTCATGTCATTTGCATATTCGAAAGATAATTATAATTTTTTGAGTCTCACTGAAGTAGAACCGACTAAATAATTACAGTGTTTGGGATCCTTGATGTCAGAGGATGATTGCTTACTGGTAACCATAATCAGTGCTTCGTTTTTAATCATCCGGAGAAACACGGAGCATTAATTATTGCTTTTCATGCAAAGTTGTGTTTATGAGTGACCGGTTCACAGATATAACATTTTTCAGCATCTTTAAGAAGCTTAGAAGAGACAGTTTATTTTTTTATCTTTCAGAATTAATATCTTAAAACGAATGTCACTTTTTAATGGAGGATTATGATACGTAAGATTTTATCACAATTGCATTATGAATGTTTGATAGCTTGAAACCTAACAAAGACTTCGCTATTGACCTTAGAAGCAATGACCTGAACATAACATAACAAATCAAATACAATGAATTATATTTACAGGACTATGACTGGTTTTGCCTCACAATATTTGATAACTTGAATACAGGGGTGTATTGACTCAAGGGATTACCAAAGCAAGTCTGCAAGTCATAGAAACTGTGCAGTGGAAGTCATTCTAACCTGAAGGTTTCTGGACTAAGAAAAGTACTCATACGTGTTTTTAAATAAGAGGAAGGATTGAGGGATACGTTTCTCTTTTTGTATTGTGGGCAATTTGAGCATAAGGCAACTTCTTCAGGATCGGGGTGGGTTCCCTGCGGGACAGTTGAGGCTAACGTAGGCTAATGCGATTAGCATGAGGTTGTAACAAGAACATTTCCCAGGACATAGACATATCTGATATTGGCAGAAAGCTTAAATTCTTGTTAATCTGACTGTACTGTCCAATTTACAGTAAGCTATTACAAAAATACCATGCTATTGTTTGAGGAGAGTGCACAGTTTTCAACATGAAAAGTAAATAATAAACAAATTAGGCACATTTCGGCAGTCTTGATACACCATTTTGAACAGAAATGCAATTGTTCATTGTATCAGTTTAAAACGTTGCACATACACCGCTGCCACCTAGTGGCCAAAATCTAAATTGTACCTTGGCTACAACAATACATTAGGGCCTTTCTCTTGCATTTCAAAGATGATGGTACAAAAAAATACAAAAGAACGGTTGTTTTTTTCTTTGTATTGTCTTTTACCAGATCTATCGTGTTATATTCTCCTACATTCATTTTACATTTCCACAAACCTCAAAGTGTTCCCTTTGAAATGGTACCAAGAAAATGCATATCTTGCTTCAGGGCTTCAGGGCTTCAGAGCCACAGGCAGGTGGATTTGGATAGGGCATTATAGGCGAAAATTGAAAGGAAAGATCTAATTAACACTAAAATTGCTTCTACACTTTTTCCTGGCATGCACGTACATGCACACACACACATACACACACGCACACATGCGCACACACACACTCCTAAACCCTGCTTTTCAATAGACTCCCTCATTATCATCTTCCAGACCAGTCAGCTCCTGATATGGATTGATCACTCAGACACTCCACTGTTCCCCAACCCCCCTCTTTGTACCCCAATCCTCTCTCTGCCCTCCCCTCTCTCTCCATCTCTCCATCTCCCACCGTCTCTCTCTCTCTCTGTTCATTAGTGTGTGATGGTCAGTCTCAGTCTCTTCACATGTAATTACTGTCCGGTAAACAGGTCAAAAACTAGAGACTGGACACAGCTGCTGCTACCTACCTACACACACACACGCACACACATGCACGCACGCACGCACGCACGCACGCACGCACGCACACACGCACGCACACACACACACACACACACACACACACACACACACACACACACACACACACACACACACACACACACACACACACACACACACACACACACGCACGCACACACACACATGCATGCGCGCACGCACGCACGCACGCACGCACGCACATACACACTCACAGACTCACAGAGGAACGAGGCCCTAAGCCTTCAGAGAGTATTGATTGTGTGGGTTGTGACATCTCTAAGCCAGCGTCACCCCACTAAGAGAAGCAGTCAGATGGAGCAATAATAAAGTGTTAGAAGCTGTAGTGGTTCTTCCCTGGGAGCTGCCCCCCGATTGTACTGTCCACGCATATCACGTTCCAGTGAACAATCAGACTTCCCCATATCAGAGAGCATGTCTTCTGTGACACTGTGACACTGTGACACTGTGACACTGTGTGTGTGTGTGTGTGTGTGTGTGTGTGTGTGTGTGTGTGTGTGTGTGTGTGTGTGTGTGTGTGTGTGTGTGTGTGTGTGTGTGTGTGTGTGTGTGTGTGTGTGTGTGTTGGGGGGTGTAGGAGAATCATTCTCCATGTATATTAAATCTGTCTCAGAGTGAAGCGTTCATTGGATTACACCTTTAAGATTAATGACAACCCTAACGCTGGAGTCCTCATTCTCAGTTCCATCCCCCTGCTCTCTCTCTCTCTCTCTCTCTCTCTCTCTCTCTCTCTCTCTCTCTCTCTCTCTCTCTCTCTTCATTTCCCCTCCTCTCTCACATTCTCAGTTCCATCCCCTGCTCTCTCTCTCTTCATTTCCCTCCCTCTCACATTCTCAGTTCCATCCCCTGCTTTCTCTCCCTTTCTCTCCTTTCTCTCCCTTTCTCTCCCTTTCCTTTCTCTTTCTCTCTCTCTCTCTCTCTCTCTCTCTCTCTCTCTCTCTCTCTCTCTCTCTCTTCATTTCCCTCCTCTCTCACATTCTCATTTCCATCCCCCTGCTTTCTCTCTCTCTCTCTCTCTCTCTCTCTCTCTCTCTCTCTCTCTCTCTCTCTCTCTCTCTCTCTCTCTCTCTCTTCATTTCCCTTCCTCTCTCACATTCTCAGTTCCATCCCTGTTCCATCCCTTTCTCCCTTTCTCTCCCTTTCTCTCCCCCTTTCTCTCCCTCTTCTCTCCCTTTCTCTCTCTCTCTCTCTCTCTCTCTCTCTCTCTCTCTCTCTCTCTCTCTCTCTCTCTCTCTCTCTTCATTTCCTTCCTCTTTCACATTCTCAGTTCCATCCCCCTGCTTTCTCTCCTTTTCTCCTTTCTCCCTTTCTCTCCCTTTCCTCTCTCTCTCTCTCTCTCTCTCTCTCTCTCTCTCTCTCTCTCTCTCTCTCTCTCTCTCTCTCTCTTCATTTCTCTCTCTCTCTCTCTCTTCATTTCTCTTCCTCTCTCACATTCTCAGTTCCATCCCCCTGCTTTCTCTCCCTTTCTCTCCTTTCTCTCTCTCTCTCTCTCTCTCTCTCTCTCTCTCTCTCTCTCTCTCTCTTCATTTCTCTCTTCTCTCTCACATTCTCAGTCTCCATCCCACATTCTCAGTTCCATCCCCCTCTTTCTCTCTCTCTCTCTCTCTCTCTCTCTCTCTCTCTCTCTCTCTCTCTCTCTCTCTCTCTCTCTCTCTCTCTCTCTCTCTCTCTCTCTTCATTTCTCTTCATTTCCCTTCCTCTCTCACATTCTCAGTTTGACTCTCCATGAAATAGGCAGATATAGCATGCTAAATTATTAAACGTTGTGACAGTGATTTAATAGTTTGCAATTGTGAGAAAATAAAAACAAACCTGGGGCTATGTCCTGTGCCAGGACGTTGGTCGCCAGACAGTGACTCGATCAGCTGTGGAGCTAACAGTTGTAGCTAGCTACTTTACTGACTCAGTTAGCTACATAGTTAACTAGCTCTTCCTTCACTGACATAGGAATAGTAGCTGCTATTTTTGCAATAGCTAATGGGGATCCTAATAAAATACCAGATATATAAACATATCCATATCCTGTATCTTATCGTTGGGTCAGTTGAGCATAGTCAGCAGCTTTATACAAACTCATAATAATGTTAGCATTAGCACTACTAGCTACAGTAGTAACTTGTCAGCTAGGTTTTGTTAGAAGATTCAACATTCTGTGTGCAGCACTAAGTGGGTAGCTGGTTGGTTAGCAGCATTGTTTCAGTCAAAGGTGATGTCACTGACTGACTCAGGTAATGTTAGCAAGCTGACATTAATGTTCAACAAATTTGCTTCTGTGCCATAGTCAAACCTCAGAAATATTGCTAATTGAACCACAGTAATCCTTAGCTAGATGTAAAATGGGGCAACTAGGACAACTTCACCCCAAAAAATATTACAGGCAGGTTTATTGTGTTAGCTTAGATTAATTCAGACAGTTTTGAGGCTGAAATGTCACCTAGATAATTCTTTAGAAAGTACACAGTAGCAGAACTACTTTCGATCTATCCCATTGCCCTTTAAGAGATACGAGACAGACCAGTACAGGCGGAATCGATGCACTATCTGATGTAAGACAAGGCAGGAGGTGTACCCATCAATCTGTGCTGTGATTTGTTGAATCAACTAAACTGTCATTACAAAAAATACATTCCTCTGCATGAGCCACATCAGTTAATCATTTAAATGGAGTCATTAAGACTTGTTTCTCAACCACTCCACAAATTTCGTGTTAGCAAACTATAGTTTTTGCAAGTCCGTTAGGACACAAGTCATTTTTCCAACAATTGTTTTTAGACAGATTATTTTATTTGATTATTTTATTAGTTTTATTATTTACTTATATTATATCACAATTCCAGAGGGTCAGAACTTTACATAAACTAAGTTGACTGTGCCTTTAAACAGCTTGGAAAATTCCAGAAAATTATGTCACGGCTTTAGAAGCTTCTGATAGGCTAATTGACATCATTTGAGTCAATTGAAGGTGTACTTGTGGATGTATTTCAAGGCCTACCATCAAACTCAGTGCCTCTTTGCTTGACATCGTGGGAAAATCAAAATAAATCAGCCAAGACCTCCGAAAAAAATTGTAGACCTCCACAAATCTGGTTCATCCTTGGGAGCAATTTCCAAATGCCTGAAGGTACCACATTCATCTGTACAAACAATAGTATGCAAGTATAAACACCATGGTACCACACAGCCGTCATACCGATCAGGAAGGAAACGTGTTCTGTCTCCTAGAGATGAACGTACTTTGGTGCAAAAAGTGCAAATCAGTCCAAAAACAACAGCAAAGGACCCTGTTATGATGCTGGAGGAAACAGGTACAAAGCATCTATATCCATAGAAAAATGAGTCCTATATCGACATAACCTGAAAGGCCACTCAGCAATGAAGAGGCCACTGCTCCAAACCACCATAAAAAAGGCCAGACTAAGGTTTGCACCTGCACATGGGGACAAAGCTCATACTTTTTGGAAAAATGTTCTCTGGTCTGATGAAACAAAAATAGAACTGTTTGGCCATAATGACCATCGTTATGTTTGGAGGAAAAAGGGGGGAGGCTTGCAAGCCGAAGAACACCATCCCTGTGAAGCATCACGAGGCAGGAAAATGATAGGGACATATTCAATCAAAATCCCAAGACATCAGTCAGGAAGTTAAAGCTTGGTTGCAAATGGGTCTTCCAAATGGACAATGACTCCAAGCATACCTCCAAAGTTGTGGCAAAATGGCTTAAGGACAACAAAGTCAAGGTATTGGAGTGGCCATCACAAAGCCCTGACCTCAATCCTATTGAAGATTTGTGGGCAGAACTGAAAAGCGTGTGCGAGCAAGGAGGCCTGCAAACCTGACTCAGTAACACCAGCTCTGTCAGGAAGAATGGGCCAAAATTCACCCAACTTAATGTGGGAAGCTTGTGGAAGGCTACTCAAAACATTTGACCCAAGTTAATCAATTTAACGGCAATGCTACCAAATACTAATTGAGTGTATGTAAACTTCTGACCCACTGGGAATGTAATGAAAGAAGTTAAAGCTGAAATGAATCATTCTCTCTACTATTATTCTGACATTTTACATTCTTAAAATAAAGTGGTGATCCTAACTGACCTAAAACAGGGTTTTTTATTTGGATTAAATTTCAAGAATCTTGAAAAACTGAGTTTAAATGTATTTCGCTAAGATGTATGTAAACTTCAGACTTCAACTGTTTATACACACTCACTCACGCACGCACGCAGCACGCACACACACGCACACACACACTCACAGACCCTCACACACACACACACACACACACACACACACACACACACACACACACACACACACACACACACACACACACACACACACACACACACACACACACACACACACACACACACACACACACACTCCAGAGTTAGTTAATCCTTTATTCTAATGAGTGTTTGAGCTCTAACATCATTAACAGCTGGATTATACATGGGCAGTGTGTATGTGTGTGTGTGTGTGTGTGTGCCTGTGTACATGTGTGTGTGTGTGTGTGTGTGTGTGTGTGTGTGTGTGTGTGTGTGTGTGTGTGTGTGTGTGTGTGTGTGTGCGTGTGTGTTTGTGTGAGTGCATGTCTGTGTGTGTGTGTGCGTGCGTGCGTGCGTGTGCGTGTGTGTGTGCGTGCGTGTGTGTGTGAGTGCATGTCTGTGTGTGTGTGTTCGTCTGTATGTGTGTGTGTGACTTCGTTAAGTGCTGGTTTATGCAGTGTGTGTAAGGTTATATTGATTTGTCTCTCCAACATATCAGCCTGGGATTATATCAGTCAGCAGGCCCTCATTGATGTGTGCGTGCTTGTACGTGTGTGTGTGCGTGTGTGATGAACACAGGGTAATTAGTACTTAGAAAGGTCCGTCATATCCTCCTCAGTCTGTGTGCTGATAATGATTATCAGTGTATTGTATTAATTCAACCAGGCTGCTTCAAGTCTCTTTAAGGACTTCTCATCTTGGTGTGATTTCAAGCTTTGATCTGACTGTGTGTGTGTGTGTCTCTGTGTGTGTGTTTGTGTTTGCATGTACATGTGCGTATGTCTGTGTGCATGTGTGAAAACAAGTGAGTTTGCATGTGAACATTTCTGTACGTGTATGCACATGCGTATGTTTGTCTGCTTGCATGTTTGTTCGTGTGTGCGTGTTCGTGTGTGTGTTTGTGTGTGGACTTGTACTTCTAAACTCCGTGTCAAAAGATGACAGGTGAAATCAACCACTTGTCGGGAGCTGCCTTTGTGGATGTCCAGGTTCATTAGCATACCATTAAAGTATTTGAAGTATTACTGGGACAATTAGCATAATTAACATGGGGCCAGAGGCAGCAGTTTACAGGCACCAGGCATGGCTATTACTGCTATGCTAATGAGGGCTTGATTAAGCTTTCAAAGAACAATCGCTTTATTTAACTGAACATATTGAAGAAATGTGGAGATACTAGATACCCCATTCCTCTCATCTTGGCAGCTCGCCCACACACAAATATATGTTTGCATGAGCGCGCGCACACACACACACGCACACGCACACACGCACACACACACACACACACACACACACACACACACACACACACACACACACACACAAATATACATTTGCATGAGCACACACACACACGCACACACACACACACACACAAATATACATTTGCATGAGCACACACACACGCACACACACACACACACACACACACACACACACACACACACACACACACACACACACACACACACACTCACACACTTCACTGCACACTCCCTCCCAAATATACATTTGCATTCAGTTCACTCCACTCCCTCCCTTTTCTTCAGTTCTCCTCTCCAGACAACAAGAGGGATTCCAGTGAACGAGAACAATGTACTGTCTGATGTTGGATGGCCCATTGTGGTTTTATTAACCCTTCTGTGGTGTTCCTGTTTGTGTTATTCACCCAATGTTCGCCAGTCTGATGGCCCATTGGGCTTTTAAAACAATAAAGCCATGAGAATTTACATAGAAATACTTAATACTTAGATGTTGGTTTATATCAATTACAAGCAATATAGACATCATACATGCTTAATATTTGCCATTTACCTGCTAGATCACATTTATCAATAAAAGTACTTTTGTTTTGTGGATAAAATTGTAATTTTATGAACAAAAATCAATTATAGTCATGGTTGGAATAAATCAGGTGTATTTTGGACAAATATAAATGAATGTTTTCATCACTGTTTATTGCTTCGAACTGAACAAATTGGAAGGACACATTTTACATCCAGTATTTTATGGAAATGATAAAAGAGCCCCATTTAAACACAAATTAAGGCCGGTCTACACACCACACGAGAGACAGAGTTTTACTGTGTGTGTTGCAAACGTATTTAAAAAAAAAAATTGATGCATGTGTACTGTGTCCTCCTGTCTTTCTTGGGTCCACACACATTACTGGCTGCAATCTAGAATGATGAAAACACTTAGTTCAGGAATTTAACGAACATCTCACTCACTCACATATACAGAGGCTTGCGAACGTATTCACCCCCCATTTTTCCTATTTTGTTGCGTTACAACCTGGAATTAAAAATGGATTTTTTGGGGGGGTGTTTGTATCATTTGATTTAGACAACATGTGTCACGGCTGATTTCCTCCTCGTCGTCTGAAGAGGAGGTGTAGCGGATCGGACCAAAACGCAGTTCGTGCTCGACATGTTTCAATGAAAGACGAATAACGTGAACACTACACAAATACAAAAAACCAGTGGCAAAACCGAAACAGTCCTCTCTGGTGCAGCGACCGCAAAGACAGGAAACAATCACCCACAAAGTACCCACAGAATATGGCTGCCTAAATATGGTTCCCAATCAGAGACAACGATAGACAGCTGCCTCTAATTGAGAACCAATCTAGGCAACCATAGACATACAATAAACCTAGAAGGGGTACAGCCCCATAAACACACAAAAACCCCTAGACAAGGACAAAAACATACATCACCCATGTCACACCCTGACCTTACCAAAATAACAAGAAAAACAAAAAATACTAAGGTCAGGGTGTGGCAACATGCCTAACACTTTGAAGATGCAAAATATTTTTTTCAAACAAGAAATAACACAAAAAAATGGAAAACTTGAGCGTGTATAACTATTCACCCCCCCCCCAA
>NW_025749225.1:25000-26511 GCF_021184085.1 Oncorhynchus gorbuscha
CCTCTCAACCCTGCCATTGACTTCCTCACTACTGATACAGTTCAACAAGATGTAGGCCTAGATGTATTAGGTGGTGATGTCATTTACAACTCCTGTTTTAAAAGGACTGGGAATCTTAATAAAAGGGATCTGTTCTGACCTTTTTACCCTCCACCTGTAAATGGTGAGGTGAGTGACTGGGCATGTTCTAAATGGTCGGGATAGGATAGGAATGCTGTACTAGATGCATATTAATGATTGTCTTGACATCTCTGGATTGTCTATGTTCTTTTTTCTATGATTTGCTATTTCTGTGTTTTGGCCCAGTATGCTTCTCAATCAGAGGCAGCTGTCAATCGTTGTGCCTGATTGAGAAGCATATTTAGGGGAGCCTGTTTTCTTGTGTTTGGGTAATTGTTTCCATGTTGGATGTATGTTCTCATTTCAGGACTGTTTAGTTTTTCGTTTGTATCAGTCACTTTTGTTATTTTGGTATTCTATGTGTCAGTTTTAATAAACTACAATGGACACTTACCGCTTTGCACATTTTTGGGTCAGTCTCTCCTACTCCTCCTCAGAAGAGGACAAAAAACCCTTACAATTGCATTGTGTAATATAATATAGTCGTTATCCACACACTTCATGACCAATCTAGATTCTAGTCACGCCCAAGTAACAGCCGAGGTAATGGGATGAAAGGGAAAACTTAACACACGTGACTTTAGGATCAAGTATTATTATCTAATTAATAAAAACAAATCCCCATCAAAATCTGTTTAAACTATAGATCTATTTTTGTATGGGGCCTCTAATCCACTGTATCCGTCTATGTCTGCCTTCTACATCTGTCTATGTTGGCCTTCTACATCTGTCTATGTTGGCCTTCTACATCTGTCTATGTTGGCCTTCTACATCTGTCTATGTTGGCCTTCTACATCTGTCTATGTCTGCCTTCTGCATCTGTCTATGTCAGCCTTCTGCATCTGTCTATGTTGGCCTTCTACATCTGTCTATGTTGGCCTTCTACATCTGTCTATGTCTGCCTTCTACATCTGTCTATGTTGGCCTTCTACATCTGTCTATGTCTGCCTTCTACATCTGTCTATGTTGGTCTACATCTGTCTATGTTGGCCTCTACATCTGTCTATGTTGGCCTCTACATCTGTCTATGTTGGCCTTATACATCTGTCTATGTCAGCCTTCTACATCTGTCTATGTTGGCCTTCTACATCTGTCTATGTCAGCCTTCTACATCTGTCTATGTCAGCCTTCTACATCTGTCTATGTTGGCCTTCTACATCTGTCTATGTTGGCCTTCTACATCTCAGCCTTCTACATCTGTCTATGTCAGCCTATTCTTTACATCTGTCTATGTTGGCCTACATCCTATGTTTCTACATCTGTCTATGTTGGCCTTCTACATCTGTTGGCCTTCTACATCTGTTGGCCTTCTACATCTGTCTATGTTGGCCTTCTACATCATGTTGGCCTTCTACATGTTGGCCTTCTACATCTGTCTATGTCAGCCTTCT
>NW_025749226.1:0-5000 GCF_021184085.1 Oncorhynchus gorbuscha
TTTGTTTATCTCTCTCCCTCTACCTGACCCTCTCTATCTCTCCCTCTCCCTCTCTTTGATTATCTCTCTCCCTTTACCTGACCCTCTCTATCTCTCCCTCTCCCTCTCTTTGTTTATCTCTCTCCCTCTACCTGACCCTCTCTATCTTTCCCTCTCCCTCTCTTTGATTATCTCTCTCCCGCTACCTGACCCTCTCTCTCTCTCTCCCTCTCCTTCGTTTATCTCTCTCCCTCTACCTGACCCTCTCTATCTCCTCCTCTCCCTCTCTTTGTTTATCTCTCTCCCTCTACCCTGACCCTCTCTCTCTCTCTCTCCCTCTCCCTCTCTTTGATTATCTCTCCGCTACTGACCCTCTCTCTCCCACTCCCTCTCTTTGTTTATCTCTCTCAAACTATCTGCCCCTCTCTATCTCTCCCTCTCCCTCTCTTTGTTTATCTCTCTCCCGCTCCTGACCCTCTCTCCCTCTCCCTCTCTTTGTTTATCTCTCCCACTCTCTCTCTCCTCTCCCTCTCTTTGATTATCTCTCTCCCGCTACCTGACCCTCCTCTCTCTTTGTTTATCTCTCTCCCTCTACCTGACCCTCTCTCTCTCCCTCTCCCTCTCTTTGTTTATCTCTCTCCCGACCCTCTCTCTCTCCCTCTCCTTTCTTGATCCTCCCTAACCCTCTCTCTCTCCCTCTCCTTGTTTATCTCTCTCCCTCCTACCTGACCCTCTCTATCTCTCCCTCTCCCTCTCTTTGTTTATCTCTCTCCCTCTACCTGACCCTCTCTCTCTATCCCTCTCCCTCTTTTGTTTATCTCTCTCCCTCTACCTGACCCTCTCTCTCTATTATCTCTCCCTCTCCCTCTCTTTGTTTATCTCTCTCCCGCTACCTGACCCTCTCTATCTCCCTCTCCCTCTCTTGTTATCTCTCTCCCTCTACCTGACCCTCTCTCTCTATCCTCTACCTCTCTTTGATTATCTCTCTCCCTCTACCTGACCCTCTCTCTATCTCTCCCTCTCCCTCTCTTTGATTATCTCTCTCCCTCTACCTGACCCTCTCTCTCTATCCCTGTCCCTCTCTCTTTGTTTATCCTACTCTCCCGCTACCTGACCCTCTCTCTCTCTCCTCTCCCTCTCTTTGTTTATCTCTCTCCCTCTACCTGACCTATCTCTCTCCCTCTCCCTCTCTTTGTTTATCTCTCTCCCTCTACCTGACCCTCTCTCTCTATCCCTCTCCCTCTCTTTCGTTATCTCTCTCTCTACCTGGCCCTCTCTATCTCTCCCTCTCCCCTCTCTTTGTTTATCTCTCTCCCTCTACCTGACCCTCTCTATCTCTCCCTCTCCCTCTCTTTGTTTATCTCTCTCCCGCTACCTGACCCTCTCTCCCCTCTCCCTCTCTTTGTTTATCTCTCTCCCTCTACCTGACCCTCTCTCTCTCCCTCTCCCTCTCTTTGATTATCTCTCTCCCGCTACCTGACCCTCTCTCTCTCTTTGTTTATCTCTCTCCCTCTACCTGACCCTCTCTCCCTCTCCCTCTCTTTGTTTATCTCTCTCCCTCTACATGACCCTCTCTCTCTCTCCCTCTATTTGTTTATCTCTCTCCCTCTACTGACCCTCTCTATCTCTCCCTCTCTTTGTTTATCTCTCTCCCTCTGCCTCACCCTCTCTATCTCTCCCTCTCCCTCTCTTTGTTTATCTCTCCGCTACCTGACCCTCTCTCCCTCTCCCTCTCTTTGTTTATCTCTCTCCCTCTACCTGACCCTCTCTCTCTCCCTCTCCCTCTCTTTGTTTATCTCTCTCCCTCTCCCTCTCTTTGATTATCTCTCTCCCGCTACCTGACCCTCTCCCTCTCTTTGATTATCTCTCTCCCGCTACCTGACCCTCTCTCCCTCTCTTTGTTTATCTCTCTCCCTCTCACCTGTCCTCTCTCTCCCTCTCCCTCTTTGTTTATCCTCTCCCTCTACCTGACCCTCTCACATCTCTCCCTCTCCCTCTCTTTGTTTATCTCTCCGTCTACCCTGACCCTCTCTATCTCTCCCTCTCCCTCTCTTTGTTTATCTCTCTCCCGCTACCTGACCCTCTCTCTCTCTCCTCTCCTTGTTTATCTCTCCCTCTGCCTGACCCTCTCTATCTCTCCCTCCCTGTCTTTGTTTATCTCTCCTCCTACTACCCTCTCTCTCTATCCCTCTCCCTCTCTTTGTTTATCTCCCCTCTACCTGACCCTCTCTCTCTATCCCTCTCCCTCTTTGTTTATCTCCTCCCTCTACCTGACCCTCTCTATCTCTCCCTCTCCCTCTCTTTGTTATCTCCGCTACCTGACCCTCTCTCCCTCTCCCTCTCTTTGTTTATCTCTCTCCTCTACCTGACCCTCTCTCTCTCCCTCTACCTCTCTTTGATTATCTCTCTCCCTCCACCTGACCCTCTCTCTCTCTTTGTTTATCTCTCTCCCGCTTCTGACCCTCTCTCTCCCTCTCCCTCTCTTTGTTTATCTCTCTCCCTCTGCCTGACCCTCTCTCTCTCTCCCTCTCCTCTCTTTTTGTTTATCTCTCTCCCTCTACCTGACCCTCTCTCTCTCTCCCTCTCTTTGATTATCTCTCTCCCGCTACCTAACCCTCTCTCTCTCTCCCTCTCCTTGTTTATCTCTCTCCCTCTACCTGACCCTCTCTATCTCTCCCTCTCCCTCTCTTTGTTTATCTCTCTCCCTCTACCTGACCCTCTCTCTCTATCCCTCTCCCTCTCTTTGTTTATCTCTCTCCCTCTACCTGACCCTCTCTATCTCTCCCTCTCCCTCTCTTTGTTTATCTCTCTCCCGCTACCTGACCCTCTCTCCCTCTCCCTCTATTTGTTTATCTCTCTCCCTCTACCTGACCCTCTCTCTCTCTCCCTCTACCTCTCTTTGATTATCTCTCTCCCTCTACCTGACCCTCTCTATCTCTCCCTCTCCCTCTCTTTGATTATCTCTCTCCCTCTACCTGACCCTCTCTCTCTATCCCTGTCCCTCTCTTTGTTTATCTCTCTCCCGCTACCTGACCCTCTCTCTCTCTCCCTCTCCCTCTCTTTGTTTATCTCTCTCCCTCTACCTGACCCTATCTCTCTCTCCCTCTCCCTCTCTTTGTTTATCTCTCTCCCTCTACCTGACCCTCTCTCTCTATCCCTCTCCCTCTCTTTGGTTATCTCTCTCCCTCTACCTGGCCCTCTCTATCTCTCCCTCTCCCTCTCTTTGTTTATCTCTCTCCCTCTACCTGACCCTCTCTATCTCTCCCTCTCCCTCTCTTTGTTTATCTCTCTCCCGCTACCTGACCCTCTCTCCCTCTCCCTCTCTTTGTTTATCTCTCTCCCTCTACCTGACCCTCTCTCTCTCTCCCTCTCCCTCTCTTTGATTATCTCTCTCCCGCTACCTGACCCTCTCTCTCTCTTTGTTTATCTCTCTCCCTCTACCTGACCCTCTCTCCCTCTCCCTCTCTTTGTTTATCTCTCTCCCTCTACATGACCCTCTCTCTCTCTCCCTCTATTTGTTTATCTCTCTCCCTCTACCTGACCCTCTCTATCTCTCCCTCTCTTTGTTTATCTCTCTCCCTCTACCTCACCCTCTCTATCTCTCCCTCTCCCTCTCTGTTTATCTCTCTCCGCTACCTGACCCTCTCTCCCTCTCCTCTCTTTGTTTATCTCCCTCTACCTGACCCTCTCTCTCCTCTCCCTCTCTTTGTTTATCTCTCTCCCTCTCCCTCTCTTTGATTATCTCTCCATACCTGACCTCTCCCTCTCTTTGATTATCTCTCCCCGCTACCTGACCCTCTCTCTCTCTCCCTCTCTTTGTTTATCTCTCTCCCTCTACCTGGCCCTCTCTCTCTCTCCCTCTCCCTCTCTTTGTTTATCTCTCTCCCTCTACCTGACCCTCTCTATCTCCTCTCCCTCTCTTTTGTTTATCTCTCTCCGTCTACCTGACCCTCTCTATCTCTCCCTCTCCCTCTCTTTGTTTATCTCTCTCCCGCTACCTGACCCTCTCTCTCTCCCTCTCCTTGTTTATCTCTCTCCCTCTACCACCTGACCCTCTCTATCTCTCCCCTCCCTGTCTTTGTTTATCTCTCTCCCTCTACCTGACCCTCTCTCTCTATCCCTCTCCCTCTCTTTGTTTATCTCTCCCTCTACCTGACCCTCTCTCTCTATCCCTCCCCTCTCTTTGTTTATCTCTCCCCTCTACCTGACCCTCTCTATCTCTCCCTCTCCCTCTCTTTGTTTATCTCTCTCCCGCTACCTGACCACCTCTCTCCCTCTCCCTCTCTTTGTTTATCTCTCCCTCTACCTGACCCTCTCTCTCTCCCTCTACCTCTCTTTGATTATCTCTCTCCCTCTGCCTGACCCTCTCTCTCTCGTTTTATCTCCTTCTCAGACCCTCTCTCTCTCTCCCTCTCCCTCTCTTTGTTTATCTCTCTCCCTCTACCTGACCCTCTCTCTCCCCCTCTCCCTCTCTTTGATTATCTCTCTCCAGCTACCTAACCCTCTCTCTCCTCTCCCTCTCCTTGTTTATCTCTCTCTCTACCTGACCCTCTCTATCTCTCCCTCTCCCTTTTTGTTTATCTCTCTCCCTCTACCTGGACCCTCTCTCTATCCCTCTCCCTCTCTTGTTTATCTCTCCCTCTACCTGACCCTCTCTATCTCTCCCTCTCCTCTCTTTGTTTATCTCTCTCCCTCTACCTGACCCTATCTCTCTCTCCCTCTCCCTCTCTTTGTTTATCTCTCTCCCTCTACCTGACCCTCTCTCTATCCCTCTCCCTCTCTTTTGTTTATCTCTCTCCCCTCTACCTGACCCCTCTATCTCTCCCTCTCCCTCTCTTTGTTTATCTCTCTCCCTCTACCTGACCCTATCTCTCTCTCCCTCTCCCCTCTTTGTTTATCTCGCTCCCTCTAACTTTGACCCTCTCTCTCTCTCCCTCTCTTTGATTATCTCTCTCCTGCTACCTGACCCTCTCTCTCTATCCCTCTCTCTTTTGTTTATCTCTCTCCCCTCTACCTGACCC
>NW_025749226.1:7500-26505 GCF_021184085.1 Oncorhynchus gorbuscha
ATGCTAAATCAACAGAAACAACAGAGGTTATGTAAGCCAGCATAATGTGAATATCTCCGTCTCTCTCTCCTCTCCTTTCTCCATCTCCCTCTCCACTCTCCTTCCCTCTCTCTCTCTCTCTCTGCCTCTCCCTCACTCTCTCTCTCTCTCGCTCTCTCTCTCTCTCTGCTGTGCAAGTGCACAAAGTTGAGCCTTGATTTTCAGAGGGTGGCCAATGGCCATGGGACTATTTATTTCATGACTTTTGCGCAATTTCTCTAAATAAATCTGAGTGCCTATTCGACCATCGAGGAAACTAGGGTTTTGAACTGTAGCAGAGGGAAAGAGCCGTTGTGATCTGCCCTCTTATTGGTTAGAATGCTCGCACCGGATCTCACCTCCCTCCTGCCTGTCTTGCATCTTTGAGGACATGTATTTCCATTGTTAGAGTGGTCAATCACCTGCCAATATTATAGATCATAATTGACTGTACTGATTAGGGACACCGTGTCAGATTACATAACATATTCACCGCTTTTGGAAGCTTGGAAAGTCTGAAAATGTTACATGCTCATCGGAGGGACTGTCACTGCTTGGTGGAAAGATATGCAAACATATGCAGGAAATCTGTCCACATCCACAGAAATTAGTCCCATCGTTCTATGATGAACATCGACTTCAACAAAAGAAAACAGAGAGGGGAAGAGAGACTAATGCCAGGTCCCTAATGTTTTGGCTGTATATGTAACCAAGTATTAAACACAGCTAAGTGTGCAGGGGGAACACATGACATGCACTATAATGTACAAGGTATTATAAGACAATAGTCATCTATAAGAAAGAACATTCCAAACCTCTGCAATAATAGCTAGTTTTCTCTGTTTTCCAATCCTCACTCAGACCACTTCTAGACTGTCCAAGTCAAATTCTTGCTTGAGAAATTGCTTTTTGCTAAGAGGGCAGGACCTGTGTTTGACCATTGCCTAACTGTGTTTGACCATTGCCCAACTGTGTTTGGACCACTGCCTGCCTGTGTTTGACCATTGCCTACCTGTGTTTGACCATTGCCTGCCTGTGTTTGACCATTGCCTGCCTGTGTTTTGACCATTGCCTGCCTGTGTTTGACCATTGCCTGCCTGTGTTTGACCATTGCTACCTGTGTTTGACCATTGCCTACCTGTGTTTGACCATTGCCTGCCTGTGATCACGATTCCTGCCTTCTGTGAAGGTTTAATAAACATCTGCCTTGCTCTGGCAAGCAGTCTCCTAGGGCAGCAGCCTCTGGGCCGCCCCTCTAGGCAGCAGTCTCTAGGAGCAGCATCCTCTAGGGGCAGCAGCCACTAAGGGTAGCAGTCTCTAGGGCAGCAGTCTCTAGGCAGCAGCCTCTAGGGCAGCAGTCTCTAGTGCAGCAGCCTCTGGGGCAGCAGTCTCTAGGGCAGCATCCTCTAGGGCAACAGTCTCTAGCAGCAGCCTCTGGCAGCAGTCTCTAGGGCAGCAGTCTCTAGGGCAGCAGTCTTGTGGGCAACAGTCTCTAGGGCAGCAGTCTCTAGGGCAGCAGTCTCTGGGCAACAGTCTCTATGGCAGCAGTCTCTAGGGCAACAGTCTCTAGGGCAGCAGTCTCTAGGGCAACAGTCTCTAGGGCAGCAGTCTCTAGGGCAACAGTCTCTAGGCAGCAGTCTCTAGGGCAGCAGTCTCTAGTGCAGCAGTCTCTAGGGCAGCAGCGTCTAGGACAGCAGTCTCTAGGGCAGCAGCCTCTAGGGCAGCAGTCTCTAAGGCAGGTTAGAGGACCGGCGTAGGGTCGAGTTCCAAGCTCAGCTTCATAGTTTTCTGTGTATATACAACCGCTTTACATCATTAGCTTTTATCCTTTAACCTCTCCCTCAGCTCCAGGCCTCTGATCTCCAACCAAGAGAACCACAGCTTGGCCTGTGATGCACTAGGTAGATTCCAGTCTATTCTGGATGGCTGTCTCAGGGTTGGATTGAAAATGCTATTATGGTAGGAGCTAAAAAATGGAGAAGTTGGCAACACTTCCTGGCACTGAAGGTGCAATATTGTCTCTCCCATCGTATGTAAGATAAACACATGTTAAACAAAGAACAGAATGGAGAGAGAGAGCGAGAAGGAGAAAGAGAGAGAGAAGCGAGACAGAGAGATAGAGAGAAAGAGAGACACAGAGAGAGAGAGAGTGATAGAGACACACAGAGAGATAGAGGGAGAGAGAGAGACAGAAAGAGACAAAGAAAGAGAAAGAGACAGAAAGAGACAGAGAGAGACAAAGAAAAAGAGAGAGAGAGAGAGAGAGAAAGAGAGAGAGAGAGAGAGAGAGAGAGAGAGAGAGAGAGAGAGAGAGAGAGAGAGAGAGAGAGAGAGAGACAAAGAAGAAGAAAAGAAGAAGAGAAGAGAGAGAGAGAGAGAGAGAGAGAGAGAGAGAGAGAGAGAGAGAGAGAGAGAGAGAGAGAGAGAGAGAGAGAGAGAGTTAGTGGGGTTAGACAGGGATGCAGCTTAAGCCCCACCCTCTTCAACATATATCAACGAATTGGCGCAGGCACTGGGAAAAGTCTGCAGCACCCGGCCTCCCCTGCTAGAAATCCAGTCAAATGTCTGCTGTTTGCTGATGATCTGGTGCTTCTGTCACCAACCAAGGAGGGCCTACAGCAGCACCTAGATCTTATGCACAGATTCTGTCAGACCTGGGCCCTGACAGTAAATCTCAGTAAGACAAAAATAATGGTGTTCCAAAAAGGTCCAGTCACCAGGACCACAAATTCAAATTCCATCTAGACAATGTTGCCCTAGAGCACACAAAAACTATACATACCTTGGCCTAAACATCAGCGCCACAGGTAACTTCCACAAAGCTGTGAACGATCTGAGAGACAAGGGCAAGAAGGGCATTCTATGCCATCAAAAGAAACATAAATTTCAACATACCACTTAGGATTTGGGCTAAAAATACTTGAATCAGTCCTAGAGCCCATTGCCCTTTATGGTTGTGAGGTCTGGGGTCCGCTCACTGTAAGACTTCACAAAATGGGACAAACACCAAATTGAGACTCTGCACGCAGAATTCTGCAAAATATCCTCCGTGTACAACGTAAAACACCAAATAATGCATGCAGAGCAGAATTAGGCCGATACCCACTAATTATCAAAATCCAGAAAAGAGCCATTAAATTCTACAACCACCTAAAAGGAAGCAATTCACAAACCTTTCCATAACAAAGCCATCACCTACAGAGAGAGATGAACCTGGAGAAGAGTCCCCAAGCAAGCTGGTCCTGGGGCCTCTGTTCACAAACACAAACACACCCTACAGAGCCCCAGGACAACAGCACAATTAGACCCAACCAAATCATGAGAAAACAAAAGATAATTACTTAACACATTGGAAAGAATTAACAAAAACAGAGAAAAGCTAGAATGCTATTTGGCCCTACACAGAGAGTACACAGCGGCAGAATACCTGACCACTGTGACTGACCCGAAATTAAGGAAAGCTTTGACTATGTACAGACTCAGTGAGCATAGCCTTGCTATTGAGAAAGGCCGCCGTAGGCAGACATGGCTCTCAAGAGAAGACAGGCTATGTGCTCACTGCCCACAAAAATGAGGTGGAAACTGAGCTGCACTTCCTAACCTCCTGCCAAATGTATGACCATATTAGAGATACATATTTCCCCCAGATCACACAGATCCACAAAGAATTCGAAACAAATCCAATTTTGAAAACTCCCATATCTACTGGGTGAAATCCACAGTGTGCCATCACAGCAGCAAGATTTGTGACCTGTTGCCACGAGAAAGGGCAACCAGTGAAGAACAAACACCATTGTAAATACAACCCATATTTATGCTTATTTATTTTATCTTGTGTCCTTTAACTATTTGTACATTGTATATATATATAATATGACATTTGTAATGTCTTTACTGTTTGAAACTTCTGTATGTGTAATGTTTACTGTTCATTTTTGTTGTTTTTCACCTTATATATTCACTTTGTATGTTGTCTACCTCACTTGCTTTGGCAATGTTAACACATGTTTCCTCATGCCAATAAAGCCCTTGAATTGAATTGAATTGAATTGAGAGAGAGAGAGAGAGAGAGAGAGACAAAGAACATGAGAGAGAGACAAAGAAAGAGAGAGAGAGAGAGAGAGAGAGAGAGAGAGAGAGAGAGAGAGAGAGAGAGAGAGAGAGAGAGAGAGAGAGAGAGAGAGAGAGAGAGAGAGAGAGAGAAAGAAAGAGAGAGAGAGAGAAAGAGAGAGAGAGAGAGAGAGAGAGAGAGAGAGAGAGAGAGAGAAAGAGAGAAAGCAGAGAGAGAGAGAGAGAGCAAGAGAGAGAGAGAGAGAGGGGAGGAGTTATTGCATTATGCCCACAGCTTTCTAACTGTTCTTCATTCTCCTCTGGAATGCTGGGGTGCTGTGTCTCTCGCCTCACACACACACACACACACACACACACACACACACACACACACACACACACACACACACACACACACACACACACACACACACACACACACACACACACACACACACACACACACACACACACACACACACACACACACACACACACACACCCAGGTGATGAACAACTGTATTGTAAATCACATGTAGAAAAATCATTCAAACAGACATACACACACTAAATTGAGTTTTATTTCAACACACACATCCTTGACTGTGTCAGTCATTGGGCAGTGATGTGACAAAATATATGTATTGTACTCACCTATAGAGGTTTTCACAGGTCAGTAACCAGGGGCAGATACAGAGGGAAAGAGAAAATATGTTGTTAGTTTTCAATTCACTAGATGGACAGTTCAACATGAACAGTGTTGGCGTAAATGGCTGACTTTAGAATTACATGCACTCACAGACTCTATTGTAAGTCTACCTAAAGCAGCAATATGTCACATTTTGGGTGACCTGACCAAATTCATATAGAAATGTAAGTTAAAGATCTGTCAATCTCATTGAAAGGAAGTCTAAGAAGCTTTATCTGTTCTATGTGTGCTATTTCTATGCCTCCTGTGCTTAAGTTTTTTTTTTGTGTCTTTTCCTATCAGTTTTGTACATCAGCTTTAAACAGCTTTATGGTTTAGATGGTCCAATGATTCTCTACACCACTGTTTCCCAACCCTGTTCTCCAGTACCTCAACAGTAGCCATTTTCATTATAGCCCTGGACAAACTCACCTCATTCAACTCAGTGAGGGCTTGATGATCAGTTGACAAGTTGAACCAGGTGTGCTTGTCCAGGGTTATAATAAAAATGTGTCCTGTTGTGGGTACTGGAGGACCACGGTTGGAACACACTGCTATACACTATACCTGCTTCTTTGTCACCTACACTGAAATATGATCATTTTAGCAACCAGGAAATGGTGGAGCGCTTTCTGCATAGTCCATCTTTAAATGTTGTTTTTACAGCATTACAGCAGATGACTGGAATTACTGTCAACTCTCTGTCACATCATTTCCATTGCCACCTCTAGCCAGTGAACCATCAGCCTATTTCCCCAAATGTACTTTTTAATTTAGAAAGTCATAATGGACCAACCTTTTTCTATGAACATCATTGTCTTTATCAGGATAGACTATTTTTTACTGGCTCTGATGGAGCCACCCCTCTCACACCCCATACTCGCCATTCTCTTTCCAATACAGCTGTCAATGAATCAGGTGGTCCAGTGGGACTACCTCTGTTTCTGCCTACCCTCAAGGCCTCTATGTGTGAAGTCCAACCAGAGTGAAGATAAGCATCAATGTGACTACCTCTGTTTCCTGCCTACCCCTGCTATTCTCTCTATGGGGAAGTCCAACTGAGTGAAGATACATCAATGTGACTACCTCTGTTTCTGCCTGCCCCTGCTAGCTCCCTCTATGGGGGGAACAACTTATAAAGATAAGCATCACCGTGGACTACCTCTGTTTCCCTGCCTACCCCTGCTATTCCCTATGGGGAAGTCCAACTCCGAGTGAAGATAAGCATCAATGTGGACTACCTCTGTTTCCTGCCTACCCCTGCTATTCTCTATGGGGAAGTCCAACCCGAGTGAAGATAAGCATCAATGTGGACTACCTCTGTTTCCTGCCTACCCCTGCTATTCTCTATGGGGAAGTCCAACCAGTGAAGATAAGCATCAATGTGGACTACCTCTGTTTCCTGCCTACCCCTGCTATTCTCTATGGGGGAAGTTCAACCCGAGTGAAGATAAGCATCAATGTGGACTACCTCTGTTTCCTGCCTACCCCTGCTATTCTCTATGGGGGAAGTCCAACCAGAGTGAAGATAAGCATCAATGTGGACTACCTCTGTTTCCTGCCTACCCCTGCTATTCTCTATGGGGGAAGTTCAACCCGAGTGAAGATAAGCATCAATGTGGACTACCTCTGTTTCCTGCCTACCCCTGCTATTCTCTATGGGGGAAGTCCAACCGAGTGAAGATAAGCATCAATGTGGACTACCTCTGTTTCCTGCCTACCCCTGCTATTCTCTATGGGGGAAGTCCAACCCAGTGAAGATAAGCATCAATGTGGACTACCTCTGTTTCCTGCCTACCCCTGCTATTCTCTATGGGGGAAGTTCAACCCAGTGAAGATAAGCATCAATGTGGACTACCTCTGTTTCCTGCCTACCCCTGCTATTCTCTATGGGGAAGTCCAACCCGAGTGAAGATAAGCATCAATGTGGACTACCTCTGTTTCCTGCCTACCCCTGCTATTCTCTATGGGGAAGTCCAACCCGAGTGAAGATAAGCATCAATGGGACATCATTCCCTTTTTATGCACCTTTCTCTCTCTACGCAAATTCTGACCTTGAACTTAAGCATGAGAATAGCTATTCACCCACCTTTCCTTCTGCTGGAGATGGAAGAACTGAAGGCGTGGAGGTGTGTCTACAGATACTCCGTATTCTGACCTTAAATTAAATACCTCATACCCGCGATGAAACAATGAATAAGGTCGAGTAACCTGTCGGTTCCAAGTGGAACCTCTATTTTATTTTTTCCCCGATAGAAATAACACCATTCTCCATGCACTGTCATTTACAACTTGATAAGAGCCATTGATAAAGGGAAAAGCTAGGTAAATTAGTTATCCGTTTGTACAAGGGGATTGTAAATATAAATGACAATTATTTTATATCAATTATAACTTGTGATTGCTGGAGACAAATGTGAAACTCCTCACATGGCAGTAAACTGAAGCAAATCAACATTTCACCTTTTCCACAGTGAAGTTGATGAAATGCTGGCTTTATAATTTGCAGATATGAAATGTGGAGACCAAAGCTATAGGCTTCTGTAGCCATGCACAAATGACAGTATAGCGACAAACCTACCGACTTGATTTATGATTTCTAGAATGTTTCAATTATATGCCCAGACTTTTCACTGTATTTTGTACAATTTGCATCGTGTTAAATATTAGCCACTACAGGTAGTCAGTAGTCAGTTATACCATCATACATACTAGTGTAAGTCGCTCTGGATATGAGCGTCTGCTAAATGACTTAAATGTAAATGTAAATGTAGTCACTTTAACAATCTTTACATATTTTTGCTTTACTCATCTCATATGTACATACTGTATTATATTCTACTGTATTTAGTCTATGCTTTACTCATCTCATATGTTTATACTGTATTCTATTCTACTGTATTTAGTCTATGCTTTACTCATCTCATATGTTTATACTGTATTCTATTCTACTGTATTTAGTCTATGCTTTACTCATCTCATATGTTTATACTGTATTCTATTCTAATGTATTTAGTCTATGCTTTACTCATCTCATATGTTTATACTGTATTCTATTCTAATGTATATAGTCTATGCTTTACTCATCTCATATGTATATACTGTATTCTATTGTAATGTATTTAGTCTATGCTTTACTCATCTCATATGTTTATACTGTATTCTATTCTACTGTATTTAGTCTATGCTTTACTCATCTCATATGTTTATACTGTATTCTATTCTACTGTATTTAGTCTATGCTTTACTCATCTCATATGTATATACTGTATTCTATTGTAATGTATTTAGTCTATGCTTTACTCATCTCATATGTTTATACTGTATTCTATTCTACTGTATTTAGTCTATGCTTTACTCATCTCATATGTTTATACTGTAATATATTCTAATGTATATAGTCTATGCTTTACTCATCTCATATGTTTATACTGTATTCTATTGTAATGTATTTAGTCTATGCTTTACTCATCTCATATGTTTATACTGTATTCTATTCTAATGTATTTAGTCTATGCTTTACTCATCTCATATGTTTATACTGTATTCTATTCTACTGTATTTAGTCTATGCTTTACTCATCTCATATGTTTATACTGTATTCTATTCTACTGTATTTAGTCTATGCTTTACTCATCTCATATGTTTATACTGTATTCTATTCTACTGTATTTAGTCTATGCTTTAGTCATCTCATATGTTTATACTGTATTCTATTCTAATGTATTTAGTCTATGTTTTACTCATCTCATATGTTTATACTGTATTCTATTCTACTGTATTTAGTCAATGCCACTCCAACATTGCTCATCCTAATATTTATATATTCCTTAATTCCATTATTTTACTTTTAGGTTGTGTGTATTGTTGCGAATTGTTAAGTTATTACTGCACTGCTGGAGCTAGAAACACAAGCATTTCACTACACACGCAATAACAATAACTGCTAAATATGTGTATGTGACAAATACATTTGATTTGAAGTTGTGAAATACTTTGAAACGTGTAACCTATTTGAATCATTACGGAACACAGACCATATATAGCAGTCTAAAGCTGGTGTCTTGCGCACAGTTCACCACGGCTGAACCATTGCCATCACAGGATTATTATGGTGGATTCATAGGAATAATGGTCAACCCCTATTCTACACTTTTGGGACCTTCCGATATTTCATGGACAATTGAAAATGGCAACTTTCAGGATGAATCAAACACTGTATTTTTGATTCACCAATATATTTACTGAGTAAAGGCTCTCCAAACCAGTTTTTATTATTCAGAAATACATCACTATAAAAAGGTATGTGGACACCTGCTCAACAAACACTCATTCCAAAATCATGGGCATTAACATGGAGTTGGTCCACCCTTTGCTGCTATAAAAGCCTCCACTTTTCTGGGAAGGCTTTCCACTAGATGTTGGAAACATTCAGCCACAAGAGCGCTAGTGAGGTCAGGCACTGGTGTTGGACGATTAGGCCTGGCTCATTGTCGGCATTCCACCAACCCAAAGGGGTCTGATGGGGTTGAGGTCGTGGCTCTGTGAAGCCAGTCAAGCTTCTACACACCGGCCTCTCAACAAACTATTTCGTATGGACCTTGCTTTGGTGCAAGGGGGCATTGTCATGCTGAAACAGGAAATAATCGTCTAGAATGTCATTGTATGCTGTAGCTTTAGATTTCCCTTCACTGGAACTAAGGGGCCTAGTCCGAACCATGAAAAAAACGCCCAGACCATTATTCCTCCTCCACCAAACTTTACAGTTGACACTATGCATTCGGGCAGGAAGTGTTCTTCTCGCATCCGCCAAACTCAGATTTGTCTGTAGTGCTGCCTGATGGTGAAGCGTGATTCATCACTCCAGGGAACGTATTTCCACTTTTCAGAGTTCACTGGCGGTAAGTTTACACCAATCCAGCCTGCACATGGTGATCTTAGGCTTGTGTGCGGTTGCTCGGCCATGGAAACTAATTTCATTAACCTCGACAAACAGTTATTGTGTGGACGTTGCTTCCACAGACAGTTTGGAACTCGGTAGTGATGTTGCAAACGAGGACAGATGATTTTTACACGCGATTACATTTTTACACAAAAAAACGTTTAGGGTACACCAAATTCAAAGTGATGGATTTAGCTAAATGTACTGAAAACCCTATTGAATGAAAACTATTTTTCCACATTTTGTTACGTTACAGTCTTATTCTAAAATATATATTTTTAAATTCCTCTTCAATCTACATACAATACCCCATAATGACAAAGCAACAACAGGTTTTTAGAAATATTTGCAAATGTATATATACAAAAAAATGGAACTACCTTATTTACATAAGTATTCAAAACCTTTAATCAGTACTTTGTTGGAAGTACCTTTGGCAGCGATTACAGCCTAGACTCTTCTTGGGTATGATGCTACAAGCTTGGCACACCTGTATTTGGAGAGTTTCTCATTCTTCTCTGCAGATCATCTCAAGCTCTAACAGGTTGGATGGGGAGCGCTGCTATTCAGCTATTCTCAGGTCTCTCCAGAAATGTTCGATCAGGTTCAAGTCCGGGCTCTGACTGGGCCACTCAAGGACATTTAGAGATTTTTGTACCGAAGCCACTCCTGTGTTGTTTTGCTGTGTGTTTATGGTCGTTATCCCATTGGAAGGGTGAACCTTCGCCCAAGTCTGAGGTCTTGAGCGCCCTGGAGCGGTTTTCATCAAGGGATCTCGCTGTACTTTGATCCGTTCATCTTTCCTCGATCCTGACTAGTCTCCCAGTCCCTGCCACTGAAAACATTGCCACAGCATGATGCCAAGCACCACCATGCTTCATAGTATGGATGGTGCCAGGTTTCCCTCAGATGTGACAATTGGCATTCAGGCCAAAGAGTTCAATCTTTGGTTTCATCAGACCAGATAATCTTGTTCTCATGGTCTGAGAGTCCTTTTGACAAACTCAAGCGGGCTGCCATGTGCCTTTTACTGAGGAGTGGCTTTCGCCTGACCACTCTACCATAAAGGCCTGATTGGTGGAATGCTGCAGAGATGGTTGTCCTTCTAGAAGTTTCTCCCATCTCCACAGAGGAACTCTGAGCTCTGTCAGATTGACCATCAGGTTCTGGTTTACCTCCCCTGACCAAGGCCCTTTCTCCCCCGATTGCTCAGTTTGGCTGAGCGGCCAGCTCTAGGAAGAATCTTGGTGGTTCAAACTTCTTCCATTTAAGAATGAGGGAAGCCACTGTGTTCTTGGGTACCTTCAATGCTCCAGAGAATTGTTTTTGGAACACTTCCTAGATCAACACAATCCTGTCTCGGAGCTCTATGGACACTACTTCGTGTCATGACTCGGGTTTTCGCTCTGACATGCACTGCCAACTGTGGGACCTTATATAGACTGGTGTGTACCTTCAAATCATGTCCAATCAATTGAATTTACCACAGGTGTACTCCAATCAAGCTGGAAAACACCTCACAGATAGAAGATCAATGGAAACAGGATGCACCTGAGCTCAATTTTGAGTCTCATAGAAAAAGGGTCTGAATACTAATATAAACATTTCTAAACCTGTTTTTGCTTTGTCATTATGGGGTATTGCGTGTAGATACTGATGAGGAGCATTTTTGTATTTAATCCATTTTAGAATAAGACAATGTAACAAAAATGTGGAAAAAGTCAAGGCTTCTGAATACTTTCCGAATGCGCTGTAATTTAAGTCTGAATATCAACTACATTTCCTTCTGCCTGAATCGGACCCTGGGGACCAGGCACAGACTCTCCTAAATCACGGTTTCTCTCCACACACAGAATAGGGAAGACTCCCGCCATTCAGATGAGCAGCAGGGACGTTTGGAAAGCAATACAAATTGAGATGATTAGAGATTAGTGAGAATAGACTGTGTGCACACAGGAAGTGCTATATGGCTCAGGAAAATACATACTAAGTCTATGTATTTCATAAACAGTACAGTGTATGTCACCGCCAGCAGCTAGGCTGATTAAGCCAAGGTTCACCACACTGGATTACAGAGATATAATTCCACATTACATGACAGTGATAGAGCAGTTATGAAAATAATCATACAGGTTGTGTTGACCCCAGCCATGTCCCTGCGTGCAGAAGGGCCTCCTCTCTCCTTCCTCTCCTCCTCTCCTCCTCCTCCCGCTCTCCTCCTCTCTCCTTCCTCTCTCCCTCCTCTCTCCTCCCTCTCTCCTTCCTCTCTCCTTCCTCCCTCTTCCTCTCTCTTATCAGAGCCAGTGGTACATTTAGCTGACAGACAGAGGGTTAGGCATGTCGTCACTAAGCACGTACGTCCCCTCCCCACGCGGTAATAAACCTACAGGAGGAACAGGTGTTGGACATAAAACGGGTTCTGCCGAGACGTTAGCGGGCTGTCTTTACGTCAGGGATCAACTGATTTAACCGCAGGTCGATTTTCACTTATAGGATGGGAGGGGGTGGGCATAATAAAAATCATTAGTAGACTGCAAATTGACCGGACGAAGCCCAAACAGGTATATTTGACTAAAACATAATCATTTCAAACCTTGCATTTGCATACGATCAAGTCTCTATTATGAGTGGGAACAGATTTCCAACATGAAGACCAATTGAACCTGATTTCCTGGTGTTTTTACAGTATTTTATGTCCAACAATGAATATATTTTTTAGAACTGCTCGAGAAGTTGGGGAACCCTGTCGGGACCTGCTCTACATATTGCTGAGTGATAATAGAATGGGAGTCTTGGCTATTTCCTGTCTCTCCTGCTGTGAGCTGAGCAAGGGAGGAGGCGTGGGGATGTGGAGATGTTGACTAGCCTAGCATGCAGAGTTGTGCTCCCCTCCCTCAGTTCCTGGATACTGCACAATTTGTCATTCAGCATCCATTAGAGAACATTTAATTTCAGCTGGAGTTATTGTAATGTGCTGGTAAGGCTGGGCCAGGAGAGGAGAGTGGTATGGAGAAGGCTCCTGTGCTTATTGCAAACATGATGCTGAGCTGTATGGGTATTTAACGGAGCTACTGTTTAAAGACACAAAACATCTAAATGGAGATATCATCTGCTTGTATGACGGGACCGAGATTAAAACCGGTCACAGGTTAAAAACGGTTTAACACACACACACACACACACACACACACACACACACACACACACACACACACACACACACACACACACACACACACACACACACACACACACACACACACACACACACACACACACACACACACACACACACACACACACACACACACACACACACACACACACACACACACACACACACAGGCCTCCTGAGCAGGTGAAACCACACAAGCATTTACACATTCAAAAAACATGCGTGAAAAAATACACAATTTAAAAAGCTCTCAGTCTCGTGTCAGAATTAGACGTTCATCCATGTTTCTCAAATGTCAAATTTCGAAGCCGTTCCAAACGACAATTTAACGAGTACACTGGGAGTTGAGAAACATGAGTAGCGTACAGACATAACACAGGAACAGAATCAATTACGCTGGGGGAAAAACAAAGGGAGTGACAGATGTAGGAGAGGTAATGGAGTCCAGGTGAGTCTCATGAAGCGCAGGAGACCGTAACGATGGTGGCAGATGTGGGTAATAATGAATAACTGCCGATGTGGAAGCGCAGGAGAAGGGGAGTAACTGACAGTACCCCCTCCCTGACGCGTGGCTCCAGCAGCAGAATGCTGACCAGAGGGACTGAGGACCAGGCCAGTCACTTCTGCTGATGTCGAAGCGCAGGAGAAGGGGAGTAACTGACAGTACCCCCTCCCTGACGTGTGGCTCCAGGAGCAGAATGCTGACCAGAGGGACTGAGGACCAGGCCAGTCACTTCTGCTGATGCGCGGAACCTGTAGAGCCAGTTGAGGAATAGGAACCTGTAGAGCCAGCTGGGGCATGGGAACCTGTAGAGTCAGCTGAGGCATGGGAACCTGTAGAGTCAGCTGAGGCATGGGAACCTGTAGAGTCAGCTGAGGCATGGGAACCTGTAGAGTCAGCTGAGGCATGGGAACCTGTAGAGTCAGCTGGGGCATGGGAACCTGTAGAGTCAGCTGAGGCATGGGAACGTGTAGAGTCAGCTGAGGCATGGGAACCTGTAGAGTCAGCTGAGGCATGGGAGCCTGTAGAGTCAGTTGAGGGATGGGAACCTGTAGAGCCTTGGGAGCCTGACGGTCCGGCTGAGGCATGGGAACCTGTAGAGTCAGCTGAGGCATGGGAACCTGTAGAGTCAGCTGACACATAGGAACCTGTAGAGCCTTTGGGAGCCTGACGATCCGGCTGAGGCATGGGAACCTTTTCGAAGAGCCAGCTGAGGCATGGGAACCTGTAGAGTCAGCTGAGACATGGGAACCTGAAGAGCCAGCTGAGGCATGGGAACCTGTAGAGTCAGCTGAGACATGGGAATCTGAAGAGCCAGCTGAGGCATGGGAACCTGTAGAGTAAAAATCTAAAATAAAATCCCTGTTGCTTCCCTTTTGTGAGGCGTTATTCTGTAACGAGTTGAGTACTGTAACGAGTTGAGTACTGTAACGAGTTGAGTACTGTAACGAGTTGAGTACTGTAACGAGTTGAGTACTGTAACGAGTTGAGTACTGTAACGAGTTGAGTACTGTAACGAGTTGAGTACTGTAACGAGTTGAGTACTGTAACGAGTACACTAGGAGTTGGGAAACAAGTACAGAGAGGGAATTTAATAATACATGAAACATGGAACAAAACAAGAAACACAAGTAGCATAGAGACATACGGGGCGGCAGGGTAGCCTAGTGGTTAGAGCGTTGGACTAGTAACTGGAAGGTTGCAAGTTCAAATCCCCCAGCTGACAAGGTACAAAACTGTCATTCTGCCTCTGAACAGGCAGTTAACCCACTGTTCCTAGGCTGTCATTGAAAATTAGAATTTGTTCTTAACTGACTTGCCTAGTTAAATAAAGGTTAAATAAAATATAACACAGGAACAGAATCAATAACACCTGAGGAAAGAACCAAGGGGACTGACAGATATAGGGGAGGTCATCAGGAAGGTGATGGAGTCCAGGTGAGTGTCATGAAGCACAGGTGGGTGTAATGATGGTTTCAGGTGTGTGTACTAAACTGGTGAGTGAGAGTCAAATTTCAAAGTGTTTGCTTACCTCTCTCTATCATTCCAAGCTTAAGTTCAGGCATTAACTGTGAATTCTAAAGTTAGGCATTAACTTAAGACAAGTTAAGGTTTTTGATAAACAAAACAAAAATATATAAGTGCTGGTTGAACATACAACCTTTGTAACCAGATGCTTAGACCCATCGCCATCCCTGTCCACAATACCCCAGCAAAACTGGAACCTACCCAAAAGTAACAGGGCTCACGTTTGCCCCTAGCGGCCGGTATCCACGCCATCTCCTGATGTCCTCAGGCATGGATGGACGTTGACTTGTATCACGGATGACCTGGCTGCACAGGCACACATGTAATACATTCCACCTCTAGTAACCCAACAGAAGCTCTATTCTTTTTGTAGGGCTGACTGCTCAATATAGTGTGTTTCCTTCTGTCTCGTGATGTGCAGCAGAGTTATTTATAGACTCCTATACACAGGCACGCGCACACATACACACACATGCACAAACACACACACAGGGAGGGAAAGGAGAAGTAGGCCCATAGCGTACAGTAGACCCATAGTGTACAGTAGGCCCATAGTGTACAGTAGGCCCATAGAGTACAGTAGGCCCATAGTGTATAGTAGACCCATAGAGTACAGGGCCCATAGAGTACAGTAGGCACATAGAGTACAGTAGGCCCATAGTGTACAGGCCAAAAGTGTACAGTAGGCCCATAGCAAGTAGGGCAATGAGTACAATAGTCCATAGTGTACAGTAGGCCCATTGAGTACAGTAAGCCCATTGAGTACAGTAGGCCCATAGTGTACAGTAGGCCCATAGAGTACAGTAGGCCCACAGTGTGCAGTAGGACCAAAGTGTACAGTAGGCCCATAGAGTACAGTAGGACCATAGTGTACAGTAGGCCCATAAGTACCAGTGGACCATAGTACAGTAGGCCCATAGAGTACAGTGGGTCCATAGTGTACAGTAGGCCCAAAGTGTACAGTAGGTCCCATAGAGTACAGTAGACCCATAGTGTGTACAGTAGACACATAGAGTACAGTAGACCCATAGTGTACAGTAGGTCCATAGCATACACAGGGCCCAAAGTGTACAGTAGGCCTATAGAGTACAGTAGACCCATAGTGCAGTAGGCCCAATGAGTACAGTAGGCCCATTGAGTACAGTAGGCCCATAGAGTACAGTAGGCCCATAGAGTACAGTAGGCACATAGTGTACAGTAGGACAAAAGTGTACAGTAGGCCCATAGAGTACAGTAGGCACATAGTGTACAGTAGGCACATAGCATACAGTAGACCTATAGTGTACAGTAGGCCCAAATGGTACAGTAGGCCCATCGAGTACAGTAGGCCCATAGAGTACAGTAGGCCCATAGTGTACAGTAGGCCCATAGAGTACAGTAGGCCCATAGTGTATTTTAGACCCATAGAGTACAGTAGGCCCATAGAGTACAGTAGGCCCATAGAGTACAGTAGGCCCATAGTGTACAGTAGGCCCAAAGTGTACAGTAGGCCCATAGTGTACAGTAGGGCCAATGAGTACAGTAGGTCCATAGTGTACAGTAGGCCCATAGTGTACAGTAGGCCCATTGAGTACAGTAAGCCCATTGAGTACAGTAGGCCCATAGAGTACAGTAGGCCCAAAGTGTACAGTAGGTCCATAGAGTTCAGTAAACCCATAGTGTACAGTAGGCCCAATGAGTACAATAGGCCCATTGATAACAGTAGGCCCATAGAGTACAGTAGACCCATAGAGTACAGTAGGCCCATAGTGTACAGTAGGACAAAAGTGGACAGTAGGCCCATAGAGTACAGTAGGCCAAGTGAGTACAGTAGGCCCAAAGTGTACAGTAGGCCCATCGAGTACAGTAGTCCCATAGAGTACAGTAGGGCCACAGTGTGCAGTAGGACCAAAGTGTACAGTAGGCCCATAGAGTACAGTAGGTCCATAGTGTACAGTAGGCCCATAGTGTACAGTATGCACATAGCATACAGTAGACCTATAGTGTACATTAGGCCCAAAGTGTACAGTAGGCCCATAGTGTACAGTAGGCCCAGTGAGTACAGTAGGCCGAAAGTGTACAGTAGGCCCATCGAGTACAGTAGGCCCATAGAGTACAGTAGGGCCACAGTGTGCAGTAGGACCAAAGTGTACAGTAGGCCCATAGAGTACAGTAACCATAGTGTACAGTAGGCCTCATAGTGTGTACAGTATGCACATAGAAAACAGTAGACCCATAGTGTACAGTAGCCCAGTGTACAGTATCTGTATAGTGTACAGTAGACTCAGTGAGTACAGTAGGAAATAAAAAGTGTACAGTAGGCCCATTGAGTACAGTAGGCCCATAGAGTACAGTAGGGCCACATGGTGTAGTGTGCAGGACTAAAGTGTATGGGAAATTACAGCATACAGTATGCCCAAAGTGTACAGTAGGGCCCATAGAGTACAGTCATGTCTTCAAGTAATGATGGGACTGTTGTTTCTCTTTGCTTATTTGAGATGTTCAGTCATGTTCATAATATGGACTTTGTCTTTTTCCAAACAGGTTCATTCTCTGTATACCCTCCTAACTTGTCACAACACATAAACGGAATGGCTCAAGGCATTAAAAAGGAAAGAAATTCCACAAATTAACTTGAATTGAAATGCATTCCAGGTGACTACATCATGAGGCTGGTTGAGAGAATGCCAAGAGTATGCAAAGCTGTCATCAAGACAAAGGGTAGCTAGCTTGAAGAATCTCAAATCAAAACAACATTTTGATTTGTTTAACACTTTTTGGTTACTACAATTCCACATGTGCAAAGCACCATAGTGTTGAATTCTTCACTATTATTCTTTAAGCAATGTAGAAAATAGTCAAAATAAAGAAAACCCTTGAATGAGTAGGTGTTCTAAAAATTCTTTGACCAGTAGTGGGATGTTAACCCTGTGTTTATGCCACACACAGACACGCATACACCCACACGCACATACAGCTACATGCCACAGGCTCCGAGCAGCTTAGTCCTAACAGAATCGTTTCCACATCCAGATGCTTTGGGTGAAAACAGATATTTTAGAAGACTACAGTAACTCCCAATAGGGAATCCCAAATACTGCTCTAACCATAAGATTCATCACCAATAACAGGCTCTTAGTTGAACGAGACAGAAGATGCAGACAGTGTTAGAATAATCCAAACAAGAGTGCCTCAGCTAGGGCTGTCATGGTGACAGTACACTATTGACTGCATGAGTCATGAAGGCAGTCAAATTCCACGTGATTTGCTCAGTCATAACTAGTCTTGTCTCAAGCTCTGATGCTGCTGATAGTCATTAGTAGTCTACCAAACTGGCTAACTGCCTGGTACCAGCACTCTATTGTCCCTCTAATCACTCTGACATCAATGCAAATGTATTTGAAAATCTAATCAAACACTTCATGAGAGCCCATGAGCTCATGTTGTG
This sequence comes from Oncorhynchus gorbuscha, assembly GCF_021184085.1. Lineage (NCBI taxonomy): Eukaryota > Metazoa > Chordata > Actinopteri > Salmoniformes > Salmonidae > Oncorhynchus > Oncorhynchus gorbuscha. The sequence goes on from NW_025749226.1 coordinate 25,830, forward strand.
CAACATTTCAACAGGTTATGCAATTGCACGAGAAAACAGAGTGATGGCTCTACTAAAATAGCAGGATAGGCTTTCTATAGGCTAGTCCTACTATATTTATTTCTCAATTTTCCTCATTTGCCAACAGGAGTATAGCCTACTGGCTGGCATGAAAATAGACCAGGAAAAGCGTCTCCATGTATTTTCTGCGACCTTGTTTCCATACAGGTGCATGATAATGGTCCATTCTAAATCAATACACATTTCACACAGATATTATTTAGTATATGTAAAGACAAGATTAAATCAAGAATAGTTTGATTCTCAAAATATTAGCTCACCACTTGTGAATTATATATTATCACTTGTGAATGATGCCCAGCATAGAAACAAAGCCTTTTTTTTGCATCTTTTCTAAGCATATTCACACACCTCATGTAGTCTAGCCTGTAGGTCTATATGTTTTAATAAGGTTTGTATCACAACTAAAGTGGCCAAATAACTTCAGAACAGGCACCGCAGAACAGGCACCGCAGAACAGGCACCGCAGAACAGGCACCGCAGAACAGGTACCGCAGAACAGGTACCACAGAACAGGCACCGCAGAACAGGTACCACAGAACAGGCACCGCAGCACAGAGATAATGCACAGTATGAGTACACCAAGGGGATGGAAGGATAAACACAATGAGACTGT
>NW_025749227.1:0-26504 GCF_021184085.1 Oncorhynchus gorbuscha
TTTTAGGCATCTTCACATCAGTCATGTTTTTAGGCATCGTCACATCAGTCATGTTTTTAGGCATCGTCACATCAGTACAGTCATGTTTTTAGGCATCGTCACATCAGTCCAGTCATATTTTTAGGCATCGTCACATCAGTCATGTTTTTAGGCATCGTCACATCAGTCATGTTTTTAGGCATCGTCACATCAGTACAGTCATGTTTTTAGGCATCGTCACATCAGTCATGTTTTTAGGCATCGTCACATCAGTCATGTTTTTAGGCATCGTCACATCAGTCATGTTTTTAGGCATCGTCACATCAGTCATGTTTTTAGGCATCGTCACATCAGTCATGTTTTTAGGCATCGTCACATCAGTCATGTTTTTTAGGCATCGTCACATCAGTACAGTCATGTTTTTAGGCATCGTCACATCAGTCATGTTTTTAGGCATCGTCACATCAGTCATGTTTTTAGGCATCGTCACATCAGTCATGTTTTTAGGCATCGTCACATCAGTCATGTTTTTAGGCATCGTCACATCAGTCATGTTTTTAGGCATCGTCACATCAGTCATGTTTTTAGGCATCGTCACATCAGTCATGTTTTTTAGGCATCGTCACATCAGTACAGTCATGTTTTTAGGCATTGTCACATCAGTCATGTTTTTAGGCATCGTCACATCAGTCATGTTTTTAGGCATCGTCACATCAGTCATGTTTTTAGGCATCGTCACATCAGTCATGTTTTTAGGCATCGTCACATCAGTACAGTCATGTTTTTAGGCATCGTCACATCAGTACAGTCATGTTTTTAGGCATCGTCACATCAGTCATGTTTTTAGGCATCGTCACATCAGTCATGTTTTTAGGCATCATCACATCAGTCATGTTTTTAGGCATCGTCACATCAGTCATGTTTTTAGGCATCGTCACATCAGTCATGTTTTTAGGCATCGTCACATCAGTCATGTTTTTAGGCATCGTCACATCAGTCATGTTTTTAGGCATCGTCACATCAGTCATGTTTTTAGGCATCGTCACATCAGTCATGTTTTTAGGCATCGTCACATCAGTCATGTTTTTAGGCATCGTCACATCAGTCATGTTTTTAGGCATCGTCACATCAGTCATGTTTTTAGGCATCGTCACATCAGTCATGTTTTTAGGCATCGTCACATCAGTACAGTCATGTTTTTTAGGCATCGTCACATCAGTCATGTTTTTAGGCATCGTCACATCAGTCATGTTTTTAGGCATCGTCACATCAGTCATGTTTTTAGGCATCGTCACATCAGTCATGTTTTTAGGCATCGTCACATCAGTCATGTTTTTAGGCATCGTCACATCAGTACAGTCATGTTTTTAGGCATCGTCACATCAGTACAGTCATGTTTTTAGGCATCGTCACATCAGTCATGTTTTTAGGCATCGTCACATCAGTCATGTTTTTAGGCATCGTCACATCAGTACAGTCATGTTTTTAGGCATCGTCACATCAGTCATGTTTTTAGGCATCGTCACATCAGTCATGTTTTTAGGCATCGTCACATCAGTACAGTCATGTTTTTAGGCATCGTCACATCAGTCATGTTTTTAGGCATCGTCACATCAGTCATGTTTTTAGGCATCGTCACATCAGTCATGTTTTTAGGCATCGTCACATCAGTCATGTTTTTAGGCATCGTCACATCAGTACAGTCATGTTTTTAGGCATCGTCACATCAGTACAGTCATGTTTTTAGGCATCGTCACATCAGTCATGTTTTTAGGCATCGTCACATCAGTCATGTTTTTAGGCATCGTCACATCAGTCATGTTTTTAGGCATCGTCACATCAGTCATGTTTTTAGGCATCGTCACATCAGTCATGTTTTTAGGCATCGTCACATCAGTACAGTCATGTTTTTAGGCATCGTCACATCAGTCATGTTTTTAGGCATCGTCACATCAGTCATGTTTTTAGGCATCGTCACATCAGTCATGTTTTTAGGCATCGTCACATCAGTCATGTTTTTAGGCATCGTCACATCAGTCATGTTTTTAGGCATCGTCACATCAGTCATGTTTTTAGGCATCGTCACATCAGTCATGTTTTTAGGCATCGTCACATCAGTCATGTTTTTAGGCATCGTCACATCAGTCATGTTTTTAGGCATCGTCACATCAGTCATGTTTTTAGGCATCGTCACATCAGTCATGTTTTTAGGCATCGTCACATCAGTACAGTCATGTTTTTAGGCATCGTCACATCAGTACAGTCATGTTTTTAGGCATCGTCACATCAGTCATGTTTTTAGGCATCGTCACATCAGTCATGTTTTTAGGCATCGTCACATCAGTACAGTCATGTTTTTAGGCATCGTCACATCAGTCATGTTTTTAGGCATCGTCACATCAGTCATGTTTTTAGGCATCGTCACATCAGTACAGTCATGTTTTTAGGCATCGTCACATCAGTCATGTTTTTAGGCATCGTCACATCAGTCATGTTTTTAGGCATCGTCACATCAGTCATGTTTTTAGGCATCGTCACATCAGTCATGTTTTTAGGCATCGTCACATCAGTACAGTCATGTTTTTAGGCATCGTCACATCAGTACAGTCATGTTTTTAGGCATCGTCACATCAGTCATGTTTTTAGGCATCGTCACATCAGTCATGTTTTTAGGCATCGTCACATCAGTCATGTTTTTAGGCATCGTCACATCAGTACAGTCATGTTTTTAGGCATCGTCACATCAGTCATGTTTTTAGGCATCGTCACATCAGTCATGTTTTTAGGCATCGTCACATCAGTCATGTTTTTAGGCATCGTCACATCAGTCATGTTTTTAGGCATCGTCACATCAGTCATGTTTTTTAGGCATCGTCACATCAGTCATGTTTTTAGGCATCGTCACATCAGTCATGTTTTTAGGCATCGTCACATCAGTCATGTTTTTAGGCATCGTCACATCAGTCATGTTTTTAGGCATCGTCACATCAGTCATGTTTTTAGGCATCGTCACATCAGTCATGTTTTTAGGCATAGTCACATCAGTACAGTCATGTTTTTTAGGCATCGTCACATCAGTCATGTTTTTAGGCATCGTCACATCAGTACAGTCATGTTTTTAGGCATCGTCACATCAGTCATGTTTTTAGGCTTCGTCACATCAGTCATGTTTTTAGGCATCGTCACATCAGTCATGTTTTTAGGCATCGTCACATCAGTCATGTTTTTAGGCATCGTCACATCAGTCATGTTTTTAGGCATCGTCACATCAGTCATGTTTTTAGGCATCGTCACATCAGTACAGTCATGTTTTTAGGCATCGTCACATCAGTACAGTCATGTTTTTAGGCATCGTCACATCAGTCATGTTTTTAGGCATCGTCACATCAGTCATGTTTTTAGGCATCGTCACATCAGTACAGTCATGTTTTTAGGCATCGTCACATCAGTCATGTTTTTAGGCATCGTCACATCAGTACAGTCATGTTTTTAGGCATCGTCACATCAGTCATGTTTTTAGGCATCGTCACATCAGTCATGTTTTTAGGCATCGTCACATCAGTCATGTTTTTAGGCATCGTCACATCAGTCATGTTTTTAGGCATCGTCACATCAGTCATGTTTTTAGGCATCGTCACATCAGTCATGTTTTTAGGCATCGTCACATCAGTCATGTTTTTAGGCATCGTCACATCAGTCATGTTTTTAGGCATCGTCACATCAGTCATGTTTTTAGGCATCGTCACATCAGTACAGTCATGTTTTTAGGCATCGTCACATCAGTCATGTTTTTAGGCATCGTCACATCAGTCATGTTTTTAGGCATCGTCACATCAGTCATGTTTTTAGGCATCGTCACATCAGTCATGTTTTTAGGCATCGTCACATCAGTCATGTTTTTAGGCATCGTCACATCAGTCATGTTTTTAGGCATCGTCACATCAGTCATATTTTTAGGCATCGTCACATCAGTCATGTTTTTAGGCATCGTCACATCAGTCATGTTTTTAGGCATCGTCACATCAGTACAGTCATGTTTTTTAGGCATCGTCACATCAGTCATGTTTTTAGGCATCGTCACATCAGTACAGTCATGTTTTTAGGCATCGTCACATCAGTCATGTTTTTAGGCATCGTCACATCAGTCATGTTTTTAGGCATCGTCACATCAGTCATGTTTTTAGGCATCGTCACATCAGTCATGTTTTTAGGCATCGTCACATCAGTCATGTTTTTAGGCATCGTCACATCAGTCATGTTTTTAGGCATCGTCACATCAGTCATGTTTTTAGGCTTCGTCACATCAGTCATGTTTTTAGGCATCGTCACATCAGTACAGTCATGTTTTTAGGCATCGTCACATCAGTACAGTCATGTTTTTAGGCATCGTCACATCAGTCATGTTTTTAGGCATCGTCACATCAGTCATGTTTTTAGGCATCGTCACATCAGTCATGTTTTTAGGCATCGTCACATCAGTACAGTCATGTTTTTAGGCATCGTCACATCAGTCATGTTTTTAGGCATCGTCACATCAGTCATGTTTTTAGGCATCGTCACATCAGTCATGTTTTTAGGCATCGTCACATCAGTCATGTTTTTAGGCATCGTCACATCAGTCATGTTTTTAGGCATCGTCACATCAGTCATGTTTTTAGGCATCGTCACATCAGTCATGTTTTTAGGCATCGTCACATCAGTCATGTTTTTAGGCATCGTCACATCAGTCATGTTTTTAGGCATCGTCACATCAGTCATGTTTTTAGGCATCGTCACATCAGTCATGTTTTTAGGCATCGTCACATCAGTACAGTCATGTTTTTAGGCATCGTCACATCAGTACAGTCATGTTTTTAGGCATCGTCACATCAGTCATGTTTTTAGGCATCGTCACATCAGTCATGTTTTTAGGCATCGTCACATCAGTCATGTTTTTAGGCATCGTCACATCAGTCATGTTTTTAGGCATCGTCACATCAGTACAGTCATGTTTTTAGGCATCGTCACATCAGTCATGTTTTTAGGCATCGTCACATCAGTCATGTTTTTAGGCATCGTCACATCAGTCATGTTTTTAGGCATCGTCACATCAGTCATGTTTTTAGGCATCGTCACATCAGTCATGTTTTTAGGCATCGTCACATCAGTCATGTTTTTAGGCATCGTCACATCAGTCATGTTTTTAGGCATCGTCACATCAGTCATGTTTTTAGGCATCGTCACATCAGTACAGTCATGTTTTTAGGCATCGTCACATCAGTCATGTTTTTAGGCATCGTCACATCAGTACAGTCATGTTTTTAGGCATCGTCATCATCAGTCATGTTTTTAGGCATCGTCACATCAGTCATGTTTTTAGGCATCGTCACATCAGTCATGTTTTTAGGCATCGTCACATCAGTCATGTTTTTAGGCATCGTCACATCAGTCATGTTTTTAGGCATCGTCACATCAGTCATGTTTTTAGGCATCGTCACATCAGTCATGTTTTTAGGCATCGTCACATCAGTCATGTTTTTAGGCATCGTCACATCAGTCATGTTTTTAGGCATCGTCACATCAGTCATGTTTTTAGGCATCGTCACATCAGTACAGTCATGTTTTTAGGCATCGTCACATCAGTACAGTCATGTTTTTAGGCATCGTCACATCAGTCATGTTTTTAGGCATCGTCACATCAGTCATGTTTTTAGGCATCGTCACATCAGTCATGTTTTTAGGCATCGTCACATCAGTCATGTTTTTAGGCATCGTCACATCAGTACAGTCATGTTTTTAGGCATCGTCACATCAGTCATGTTTTTAGGCATCGTCACATCAGTCATGTTTTTAGGCATCGTCACATCAGTCATGTTTTTAGGCATCGTCACATCAGTCATGTTTTTAGGCATCGTCACATCAGTCATGTTTTTAGGCATCGTCACATCAGTCATGTTTTTAGGCATCGTCACATCAGTCATGTTTTTAGGCATCGTCACATCAGTCATGTTTTTAGGCATCGTCACATCAGTACAGTCATGTTTTTTAGGCATCGTCACATCAGTCATGTTTTTAGGCATCGTCACATCAGTACAGTCATGTTTTTAGGCATCGTCACATCAGTCATGTTTTTAGGCATCGTCACATCAGTCATGTTTTTAGGCATCGTCACATCAGTCATGTTTTTAGGCATCGTCACATCAGTCATGTTTTTAGGCATCGTCACATCAGTCATGTTTTTAGGCATCGTCACATCAGTACAGTCATGTTTTTAGGCATCGTCACATCAGTACAGTCATGTTTTTAGGCATCGTCACATCAGTCATGTTTTTAGGCATCGTCACATCAGTCATGTTTTTAGGCATCATCACATCAGTCATGTTTTTAGGCATCGTCACATCAGTCATGTTTTTAGGCATCGTCACATCAGTACAGTCATGTTTTTAGGCATCGTCACATCAGTCATGTTTTTAGGCATCGTCACATCAGTACAGTCATGTTTTTAGGCATCGTCACATCAGTCATGTTTTTAGGCATCGTCACATCAGTCATGTTTTTAGGCATCGTCACATCAGTCATGTTTTTAGGCATCGTCACATCAGTCATGTTTTTAGGCATCGTCACATCAGTCATGTTTTTAGGCATCGTCACATCAGTCATGTTTTTAGGCATCGTCACATCAGTCATGTTTTTAGGCATCGTCACATCAGTACAGTCATGTTTTTAGGCATCGTCACATCAGTCATGTTTTTAGGCATCGTCACATCAGTCATGTTTTTAGGCATCGTCACATCAGTCATGTTTTTAGGCATCGTCACATCAGTCATGTTTTTAGGCATCGTCACATCAGTCATGTTTTTAGGCATCGTCACATCAGTCATGTTTTTAGGCATCGTCACATCAGTCATGTTTTTAGGCATCGTCACATCAGTCATGTTTTTAGGCATCGTCACATCAGTCATGTTTTTAGGCATCGTCACATCAGTACAGTCATGTTTTTAGGCATCGTCACATCAGTCATGTTTTTAGGCATCGTCACATCAGTCATGTTTTTAGGCATCGTCACATCAGTCATGTTTTTAGGCATCGTCACATCAGTCATGTTTTTAGGCATCGTCACATCAGTCATGTTTTTAGGCATCGTCACATCAGTCATGTTTTTAGGCATCGTCACATCAGTCATGTTTTTAGGCATCGTCACATCAGTCATGTTTTTAGGCATCGTCACATCAGTCATGTTTTTAGGCATCGTCACATCAGTCATGTTTTTAGGCATCGTCACATCAGTACAGTCATGTTTTTAGGCATCGTCACATCAGTACAGTCATGTTTTTAGGCATCGTCACATCAGTCATGTTTTTAGGCATCGTCACATCAGTCATGTTTTTAGGCATCGTCACATCAGTACAGTCATGTTTTTAGGCATCGTCACATCAGTCATGTTTTTAGGCATCGTCACATCAGTCATGTTTTTTAGGCATCGTCACATCAGTCATGTTTTTAGGCATCGTCACATCAGTCATGTTTTAGGCATCGTCACATCAGTCATGTTTTTTAGGCATCGTCACATCAGTCATGTTTTTAGGCATCGTCACATCAGTCATGTTTTTAGGCATCGTCACATCAGTCATGTTTTTAGGCATCGTCACATCAGTCATGTTTTTAGGCATCGTCACATCAGTCATGTTTTTAGGCATCGTCACATCAGTCATGTTTTTAGGCATAGTCACATCAGTACAGTCATGTTTTTTAGGCATCGTCACATCAGTCATGTTTTTAGGCATCGTCACATCAGTACAGTCATGTTTTTAGGCATCGTCACATCAGTCATGTTTTTAGGCTTCGTCACATCAGTCATGTTTTTAGGCATCGTCACATCAGTCATGTTTTTAGGCATCGTCACATCAGTCATGTTTTTAGGCATCGTCACATCAGTCATGTTTTTAGGCATCGTCACATCAGTCATGTTTTTAGGCATCGTCACATCAGTACAGTCATGTTTTTAGGCATCGTCACATCAGTACAGTCATGTTTTTAGGCATCGTCACATCAGTCATGTTTTTAGGCATCGTCACATCAGTCATGTTTTTAGGCATCGTCACATCAGTACAGTCATGTTTTTAGGCATCGTCACATCAGTCATGTTTTTAGGCATCGTCACATCAGTACAGTCATGTTTTTAGGCATCGTCACATCAGTCATGTTTTTAGGCATCGTCACATCAGTCATGTTTTTAGGCATCGTCACATCAGTCATGTTTTTAGGCATCGTCACATCAGTCATGTTTTTAGGCATCGTCACATCAGTCATGTTTTTAGGCATCGTCACATCAGTCATGTTTTTAGGCATCGTCACATCAGTCATGTTTTTAGGCATCGTCACATCAGTCATGTTTTTAGGCATCGTCACATCAGTACAGTCATGTTTTTAGGCATCGTCACATCAGTCATGTTTTTAGGCATCATCACATCAGTCATGTTTTTAGGCATCGTCACATCAGTCATGTTTTTAGGCATCGTCACATCAGTCATGTTTTTAGGCATCGTCACATCAGTCATGTTTTTAGGCATCGTCACATCAGTCATGTTTTTAGGCATCGTCACATCAGTACAGTCATGTTTTTAGGCATCGTCACATCAGTCATGTTTTTAGGCATCGTCACATCAGTCATGTTTTTAGGCATCGTCACATCAGTCATGTTTTTAGGCATCGTCACATCAGTACAGTCATGTTTTTAGGCATCGTCACATCAGTCATGTTTTTAGGCATCGTCACATCAGTCATGTTTTTAGGCATCGTCACATCAGTCATGTTTTTAGGCATCGTCACATCAGTCATGTTTTTAGGCATCGTCACATCAGTCATGTTTTTAGGCATCGTCACATCAGTCATGTTTTTAGGCATCGTCACATCAGTCATGTTTTTAGGCATCGTCACATCAGTCATGTTTTTAGGCATCGTCACATCAGTCATGTTTTTAGGCATCGTCACATCAGTCATGTTTTTAGGCATCGTCACATCAGTCATGTTTTTAGGCATCGTCACATCAGTACAGTCATGTTTTTAGGCATCGTCACATCAGTCATGTTTTTAGGCATCGTCACATCAGTACAGTCATGTTTTTAGGCATCGTCACATCAGTCATGTTTTTAGGCATCGTCACATCAGTCATGTTTTTAGGCATCGTCACATCAGTCATGTTTTTAGGCATCGTCACATCAGTCATGTTTTTAGGCATCGTCACATCAGTCATGTTTTTAGGCATCGTCACATCAGTCATGTTTTTAGGCATCGTCACATCAGTCATGTTTTTAGGCATCGTCACATCAGTCATGTTTTTAGGCATCGTCACATCAGTACAGTCATGTTTTTAGGCATCGTCACATCAGTACAGTCATGTTTTTAGGCATCGTCACATCAGTCATGTTTTTAGGCATCGTCACATCAGTCATGTTTTTAGGCATCGTCACATCAGTCATGTTTTTAGGCATCGTCACATCAGTACAGTCATGTTTTTAGGCATCGTCACATCAGTCATGTTTTTAGGCATCGTCACATCAGTCATGTTTTTAGGCATCGTCACATCAGTCATGTTTTTAGGCATCGTCACATCAGTCATGTTTTTAGGCATCGTCACATCAGTCATGTTTTTAGGCATCGTCACATCAGTCATGTTTTTAGGCATCGTCACATCATCAGTCATGTTTTTAGGCATCGTCACATCAGTCATGTTTTTAGGCATCGTCACATCAGTCATGTTTTTAGGCATCGTCACATCAGTCATGTTTTTAGGCATCGTCACATCAGTCATGTTTTTAGGCATCGTCACATCAGTCATGTTTTTAGGCATCGTCACATCAGTCATGTTTTAGGCATTAGGCATCAGTCATGTTTTTAGGCATCGTCACATCAGTCATGTTTTTAGGCATCGTCACATCAGTCATGTTTTTAGGCATCGTCACATCAGTCATGTTTTTAGGCATCGTCACATCAGTCATGTTTTTAGGCATCGTCACATCAGTCATGTTTTTAGGCATCGTCACATCAGTCATGTTTTTAGGCATCGTCACATCAGTCATGTTTTTAGGCATCGTCACATCAGTCATGTTTTTAGGCATCGTCACATCAGTCATGTTTTTAGGCATCGTCACATCAGTCATGTTTTTAGGCATCGTCACATCAGTCATGTTTTTAGGCATCGTCACATCAGTCATGTTTTTAGGCATCGTCACATCAGTCATGTTTTTAGGCATCGTCACATCAGTCATGTTTTTAGGCATCGTCACATCAGTACAGTCATGTTTTTAGGCATCGTCACATCAGTCATGTTTTTAGGCATCGTCACATCAGTCATGTTTTTAGGCATCGTCACATCAGTCATGTTTTTAGGCATCGTCACATCAGTCATGTTTTTAGGCATCGTCACATCAGTCATGTTTTTAGGCATCGTCACATCAGTCATGTTTTTAGGCATCGTCACATCAGTCATGTTTTTAGGCATCGTCACATCAGTCATGTTTTTAGGCATCGTCACATCAGTCATGTTTTTAGGCATCGTCACATCAGTCATGTTTTTTAGGCATCGTCACATCAGTCATGTTTTTAGGCATCGTCACATCAGTCATGTTTTTAGGCATCGTCACATCAGTCATGTTTTTAGGCATCGTCACATCAGTCATGTTTTTAGGCATCGTCACACATCAGTCATGTTTTTAGGCATCGTCACATCAGTCATGTTTTTAGGCATCGTCATCATCAGTCATGTTTTTAGGCATCGTCACATCAGTCATGTTTTTAGGCATCGTCACATCAGTCATGTTTTTAGGCATCGTCATCAGTCATGTTTTTAGGCATCGTCACATCAGTCATGTTTTTAGGCATCGTCACATCAGTCATGTTTTTAGGCATCGTCACATCAGTCATGTTTTTAGGCATCGTCACATCAGTCATGTTTTTAGGCATCGTCACATCAGTACAGTCATGTTTTTAGGCATCGTCACATCAGTCATGTTTTTAGGCATCGTCACATCAGTCATGTTTTTAGGCATCGTCACATCAGTCATGTTTTTAGGCATCGTCACATCAGTCATGTTTTTAGGCATCGTCACATCAGTCATGTTTTTAGGCATCGTCACATCAGTCATGTTTTTAGGCATCGTCACATCAGTCATGTTTTTAGGCATCGTCACATCAGTACAGTCATGTTTTTAGGCATCGTCACATCAGTCATGTTTTTAGGCAGTCATCAGTCATGTTTTTAGGCATCGTCACATCAGTCATGTTTTTAGGCATCGTCACATCAGTCATGTTTTTAGGCATCGTCACATCAGTACAGTCATGTTTTTAGGCATCGTCACATCAGTCATGTTTTTAGGCATCGTCATCATCAGTCATGTTTTTAGGCATCGTCACATCAGTCATGTTTTTAGGCATCGTCACATCAGTCATGTTTTTAGGCATCGTCACATCAGTCATGTTTTTAGGCATCGTCACATCAGTCATGTTTTTAGGCATCGTCACATCAGTCATGTTTTTAGGCATCGTCACATCAGTCATGTTTTTAGGCATCGTCACATCAGTCATGTTTTTAGGCATCGTCACATCAGTCATGTTTTTAGGCATCGTCACATCATCAGTCATGTTTTTAGGCATCGTCACATCAGTCATGTTTTTAGGCATCGTCACATCAGTCATGTTTTTAGGCATCGTCACATCAGTCATGTTTTTAGGCATCGTCACATCAGTCATGTTTTTAGGCATCGTCACATCAGTCATGTTTTTAGGCATCGTCACATCAGTCATGTTTTTAGGCATCGTCACATCAGTCATGTTTTTAGGCATCGTCACATCAGTCATGTTTTTAGGCATCGTCACATCAGTCATGTTTTTAGGCATCGTCACATCAGTCATGTTTTTAGGCATCGTCACATCAGTACAGTCATGTTTTTAGGCATCGTCACATCAGTCATGTTTTTAGGCATCGTCACATCAGTCATGTTTTTAGGCATCGTCACATCAGTCATGTTTTTAGGCATCGTCACATCAGTCATGTTTTTAGGCATCGTCACATCAGTCATGTTTTTAGGCATCGTCACATCAGTCATCATGTTTTTAGGCATCGTCACATCAGTCATGTTTTTAGGCATCGTCACATCAGTCATGTTTTTAGGCATCGTCACATCAGTCATGTTTTTAGGCATCGTCACATCAGTCATGTTTTTAGGCATCGTCACATCAGTCATGTTTTTAGGCATCGTCATCAGTACAGTCATGTTTTTAGGCATCGTCACATCAGTCATGTTTTTAGGCATCGTCACATCAGTCATGTTTTTAGGCATCGTCACATCAGTCATGTTTTTAGGCATCGTCACATCAGTACAGTCATGTTTTTAGGCATCGTCACATCAGTCATGTTTTTAGGCATCGTCACATCAGTCATGTTTTTAGGCATCGTCACATCAGTCATGTTTTTAGGCATCGTCACATCAGTCATGTTTTTAGGCATCGTCACATCAGTCATGTTTTTAGGCATCGTCACATCAGTCATGTTTTTAGGCATCGTCACATCAGTCATGTTTTTAGGCATCGTCACATCAGTCATGTTTTTAGGCATCGTCACATCAGTCATGTTTTTAGGCATCGTCACATCAGTCATGTTTTTAGGCATCGTCACATCAGTCATGTTTTTAGGCATCGTCACATCAGTACAGTCATGTTTTTAGGCATCGTCATCAGTCATGTTTTTAGGCATCGTCACATCAGTCATGTTTTTAGGCATCGTCACATCAGTCATGTTTTTAGGCATCGTCACATCAGTCATGTTTTTAGGCATCGTCACATCAGTCATGTTTTTAGGCATCGTCATCATCAGTCATGTTTTTAGGCATCGTCACATCAGTCATGTTTTTAGGCATCGTCACATCAGTCATGTTTTTAGGCATCGTCATCAGTCAGTCATGTCACATCAGTCATGTTTTTAGGCATCGTCACATCAGTCATGTTTTTAGGCATCGTCACATCAGTCATGTTTTTAGGCATCGTCACATCAGTCATGTTTTTAGGCATCGTCACATCAGTCATGTTTTTAGGCATCGTCACATCAGTCATGTTTTTAGGCATCGTCACATCAGTACAGTCATGTTTTTAGGCATCGTCACATCAGTCATGTTTTTAGGCATCGTCACATCAGTCATGTTTTTAGGCATCGTCACATCAGTCATGTTTTTAGGCATCGTCACATCAGTCATGTTTTTAGGCATCGTCACATCAGTCATGTTTTTAGGCATCGTCACATCAGTCATGTTTTTAGGCATCGTCACATCAGTCATGTTTTTAGGCATCGTCACATCAGTCATGTTTTTAGGCATCGTCACATCAGTCATGTTTTTAGGCATCGTCACATCAGTCATGTTTTTAGGCATCGTCACATCAGTCATGTTTTTAGGCATCGTCACATCAGTCATGTTTTTAGGCATCGTCACATCAGTCATGTTTTTAGGCATCGTCACATCAGTCATGTTTTTAGGCATCGTCACATCAGTCATGTTTTTAGGCATCGTCACATCAGTCATGTTTTTAGGCATCGTCACATCAGTACAGTCATGTTTTTAGGCATCGTCACATCAGTCATGTTTTTAGGCATCGTCACATCAGTCAGGCATCGTCACATCAGTCATGTTTTTAGGCATCGTCATCAGTCATGTTTTTAGTCACATCAGTCATGTTTTTAGGCATCGTCACATCAGTCATGTTTTTAGGCATCGTCACATCAGTCATGTTTTTAGGCATCGTCACATCAGTCATGTTTTTAGGCATCGTCACATCAGTCATGTTTTTAGGCATCGTCACATCAGTCATGTTTTTAGGCATCGTCACATCAGTACAGTCATGTTTTTAGGCATCGTCACATCAGTCATGTTTTTAGGCATCGTCACATCAGTCATGTTTTTAGGCATCGTCACATCAGTCATGTTTTTAGGCATCGTCACATCAGTCATGTTTTTAGGCATCGTCACATCAGTCATGTTTTTAGGCATCGTCACATCAGTCATGTTTTTAGGCATCGTCACATCAGTCATGTTTTTAGGCATCGTCACATCAGTCATGTTTTTAGGCATCGTCACATCAGTCATGTTTTTAGGCATCGTCACATCAGTCATGTTTTTAGGCATCGTCACATCAGTACAGTCATGTTTTTAGGCATCGTCACATCAGTCATGTTTTTAGGCATCGTCACATCAGTCATGTTTTTAGGCATCGTCACATCAGTCATGTTTTTAGGCATCGTCACATCAGTCATGTTTTTAGGCATCGTCACATCAGTCATGTTTTTAGGCATCGTCACATCATCAGTCATGTTTTTAGGCATCGTCACATCAGTCATGTTTTTAGGCATCGTCACATCAGTCATGTTTTTAGGCATCGTCACATCAGTCATGTTTTTAGGCATCGTCACATCAGTCATGTTTTTAGGCATCGTCACATCAGTACAGTCATGTTTTTAGGCATCGTCACATCAGTACAGTCATGTTTTTAGGCATCGTCACATCAGTCATGTTTTTAGGCATCGTCACATCAGTCAGTCATGTTTTTAGGCATCGTCACATCAGTCATGTTTTTAGGCATCGTCACATCAGTCATGTTTTTAGGCATCGTCACATCAGTCATGTTTTTAGGCATCGTCACATCAGTCATGTTTTTAGGCATCGTCACATCAGTCATGTTTTTAGGCATCGTCACATCAGTCATGTTTTTAGGCATCGTCACATCAGTCATGTTTTTAGGCATCGTCACATCAGTCATGTTTTTAGGCATCGTCACATCAGTCATGTTTTTAGGCATCGTCACATCAGTCATGTTTTTAGGCATCGTCACATCAGTCATGTTTTTAGGCATCGTCACATCAGTCATGTTTTTAGGCATCGTCACATCAGTCATGTTTTTAGGCATCGTCACATCAGTCATGTTTTTAGGCATCGTCACATCAGTCATGTTTTTAGGCATCGTCACATCAGTACAGTCATGTTTTTAGGCATCGTCACATCAGTCATGTTTTTAGGCATCGTCACATCAGTCATGTTTTTAGGCATCGTCACATCAGTCATGTTTTTAGGCATCGTCACATCAGTCATGTTTTTAGGCATCGTCACATCAGTCATGTTTTTAGGCATCGTCACATCAGTCATGTTTTTAGGCATCGTCACATCAGTCATGTTTTTAGGCATCGTCACATCAGTCATGTTTTTAGGCATCGTCACATCAGTCATGTTTTTAGGCATCGTCATCATCAGTCATGTTTTTAGGCATCGTCACATCAGTCATGTTTTTAGGCATCGTCACATCAGTCATGTTTTTAGGCATCGTCACATCAGTACAGTCATGTTTTTAGGCATCGTCACATCAGTCATGTTTTTAGGCATCGTCACATCAGTACAGTCATGTTTTTAGGCATCGTCACATCAGTCATGTTTTTAGGCATCGTCACATCAGTCATGTTTTTAGGCATCGTCACATCAGTCATGTTTTTAGGCATCGTCACATCAGTCATGTTTTTAGGCATCGTCATCATCAGTCATGTTTTTAGGCATCGTCACATCAGTCATGTTTTTAGGCATCGTCACATCAGTCATGTTTTTAGGCATCGTCACATCAGTCATGTTTTTAGGCATCGTCACATCAGTCATGTTTTTAGGCATCGTCACATCAGTCATGTTTTTAGGCATCGTCACATCAGTACAGTCATGTTTTTAGGCATCGTCACATCAGTCATGTTTTTAGGCATCGTCACATCAGTCATGTTTTTAGGCATCGTCACATCAGTCATGTTTTTAGGCATCGTCACATCAGTCATGTTTTTAGGCATCGTCACATCAGTCATGTTTTTAGGCATCGTCACATCAGTCATGTTTTTAGGCATCGTCACATCAGTCATGTTTTTAGGCATCGTCACATCAGTCATGTTTTTAGGCATCGTCACATCAGTACAGTCATGTTTTTAGGCATCGTCACATCAGTCATGTTTTTAGGCATCGTCACATCAGTACAGTCATGTTTTTAGGCATCGTCACATCAGTCATGTTTTTAGGCATCGTCACATCAGTCATGTTTTTAGGCATCGTCACATCAGTCATGTTTTTAGGCATCGTCACATCAGTCATGTTTTTAGGCATCGTCACATCAGTCATGTTTTTAGGCATCGTCACATCAGTACAGTCATGTTTTTAGGCATCGTCACATCAGTCATGTTTTTAGGCAGTCACATCAGTCATGTTTTTAGGCATCGTCACATCAGTCATGTTTTTAGGCATCGTCAGTCATGTTTTTAGGCATCGTCACATCAGTCATGTTTTTAGGCATCGTCACATCAGTCATGTTTTTAGGCATCGTCACATCAGTCATGTTTTTAGGCATCGTCACATCAGTCATGTTTTTAGGCATCGTCACATCAGTCATGTTTTTAGGCATCGTCACATCAGTACAGTCATGTTTTTAGGCATCGTCACATCAGTCATGTTTTTAGGCATCGTCACATCAGTCATGTTTTTAGGCAGTCACATCAGTCATGTTTTTAGGCATCGTCACATCAGTCATGTTTTTAGGCATCGTCACATCAGTCATGTTTTTAGGCATCGTCACATCAGTCATGTTTTTAGGCATCGTCACATCAGTCATGTTTTTAGGCATCGTCACATCAGTCATGTTTTTAGGCATCGTCACATCAGTCATGTTTTTAGGCATCGTCACATCAGTCATGTTTTTAGGCATCGTCACATCAGTCATGTTTTTAGGCATCGTCACATCATCAGTCATGTTTTTAGGCATCGTCACATCAGTCATGTTTTTAGGCATCGTCACATCAGTCATGTTTTTAGGCATCGTCACATCAGTCATGTTTTTAGGCATCGTCACATCAGTCATGTTTTTAGGCATCGTCACATCAGTCATGTTTTTAGGCATCGTCACATCAGTCATGTTTTTAGGCATCGTCACATCAGTCATGTTTTTAGGCATCGTCACATCAGTCATGTTTTTAGGCATCGTCACATCAGTCATGTTTTTAGGCATCGTCACATCAGTCATGTTTTTAGGCATCGTCATCAGTCAGTCATGTTTTTAGGCATCGTCACATCAGTCATGTTTTTAGGCATCGTCACATCAGTACAGTCATGTTTTTAGGCATCGTCACATCAGTCATGTTTTTAGGCATCGTCACATCAGTCATGTTTTTAGGCATCGTCACATCAGTCATGTTTTTAGGCATCGTCACATCAGTCATGTTTTTAGGCATCGTCACATCAGTCATGTTTTTAGGCATCGTCACATCAGTCAGTCATCAGTTTTTAGGCATCGTCACATCAGTCATGTTTTTAGGCATCGTCACATCAGTCAGTACAGTCATGTTTTTAGGCATCGTCACATCAGTCATGTTTTTAGGCATCGTCACATCAGTCATGTTTTTAGGCATCGTCACATCAGTCATGTTTTTAGGCATCGTCACATCAGTCATGTTTTTAGGCATCGTCACATCAGTCATGTTTTTAGGCATCGTCACATCAGTCATGTTTTTAGGCATCGTCACATCAGTCATGTTTTTAGGCATCGTCACATCAGTACAGTCATGTTTTTAGGCATCGTCACATCAGTCATGTTTTTAGGCATCGTCACATCAGTCATGTTTTTAGGCATCGTCACATCAGTCATGTTTTTAGGCATCGTCACATCAGTCATGTTTTTAGGCATCGTCACATCAGTCATGTTTTTAGGCATCGTCACATCAGTCATGTTTTTAGGCATCGTCACATCAGTCATGTTTTTAGGCATCGTCACATCAGTCATGTTTTTAGGCATCGTCACATCAGTACAGTCATGTTTTTAGGCATCGTCACATCAGTCATGTTTTTAGGCATCGTCACATCAGTCATGTTTTTAGGCATCGTCACACATCAGTCATGTTTTTAGGCATCGTCACATCAGTCATGTTTTTAGGCATCGTCACATCAGTCATGTTTTTAGGCATCGTCACATCAGTACAGTCATGTTTTTAGGCATCGTCACATCAGTCATGTTTTTAGGCATCGTCACATCAGTCATGTTTTTAGGCATCGTCACATCAGTCATGTTTTTAGGCATCGTCACATCAGTCATGTTTTTAGGCATCGTCACATCAGTACAGTCATGTTTTTAGGCATCGTCACATCAGTACAGTCATGTTTTTAGGCATCGTCACATCAGTCATGTTTTTAGGCATCGTCACATCAGTCATGTTTTTAGGCATCGTCACATCAGTACAGTCATGTTTTTAGGCAGTCATCAGTCATTTTTAGGCATCGTCACATCAGTCATGTTTTTAGGCATCGTCACATCAGTCATGTTTTTAGGCATCGTCACATCAGTCATGTTTTTAGGCATCGTCACATCAGTCATGTTTTTAGGCATCGTCACATCAGTCATGTTTTTAGGCATCGTCACATCAGTCATGTTTTTAGGCATCGTCACATCAGTCATGTTTTTAGGCATCGTCACATCAGTCATGTTTTTAGGCATCGTCACATCAGTCATGTTTTTAGGCATCGTCACATCAGTCATGTTTTTAGGCATCGTCATCATCAGTCATGTTTTTAGGCATCGTCACATCAGTCATGTTTTTAGGCATCGTCACATCAGTCATGTTTTTAGGCATCGTCACATCAGTCATGTTTTTAGGCATCGTCACATCAGTCATGTTTTTCAGTCATGTTTTTAGGCATCGTCACATCAGTCATGTTTTTAGGCATCGTCACATCAGTACAGTCATGTTTTTAGGCATCGTCACATCAGTCATGTTTTTAGGCAGTCATCAGTCATGTTTTTAGGCATCGTCACATCAGTCATGTTTTTAGGCATCGTCACATCAGTCATGTTTTTAGGCATCGTCACATCAGTCATGTTTTTAGGCATCGTCACATCAGTCATGTTTTTAGGCATCGTCACATCAGTCATCAGTCACATCAGTCATGTTTTTAGGCATCGTCACATCATCAGTCATGTTTTTAGGCATCGTCACATCAGTCATGTTTTTAGGCATCGTCACATCAGTCATGTTTTTAGGCATCGTCACATCAGTACAGTCATGTTTTTAGGCATCGTCACATCAGTCATGTTTTTAGGCATCGTCACATCAGTCATGTTTTTAGGCATCGTCACATCAGTCATGTTTTTAGGCATCGTCACATCAGTCATGTTTTTAGGCATCGTCACATCAGTCATGTTTTTAGGCATCGTCACATCAGTCATGTTTTTAGGCATCGTCACATCAGTCATGTTTTTAGGCATCGTCACATCAGTACAGTCATGTTTTTAGGCATCGTCACATCAGTCATGTTTTTAGGCATCGTCACATCAGTCATGTTTTTAGGCATCGTCACATCAGTCATGTTTTTAGGCATCGTCACATCAGTCATGTTTTTAGGCATCGTCACATCAGTCAGTCATGTTTTTAGGCATCGTCACATCAGTCATGTTTTTAGGCATCGTCACATCAGTCATGTTTTTAGGCATCGTCACATCAGTCATGTTTTTAGGCATCGTCACATCAGTCATGTTTTTAGGCATCGTCACATCAGTCATGTTTTTAGGCATCGTCACATCAGTCATGTTTTTAGGCATCGTCACATCAGTCATGTTTTTAGGCATCGTCACATCAGTCATGTTTTTAGGCATCGTCACATCAGTCAGTCATGTTTTTAGGCATCGTCACATCAGTCATGTTTTTAGGCATCGTCATCATCAGTCAGTCATGTTTTTAGGCATCGTCACATCAGTCATGTTTTTAGGCAGTCATACAGTCATGTTTTTAGGCATCGTCACATCAGTCATGTTTTTAGGCATCGTCACATCAGTCATGTTTTTAGGCATCGTCACATCAGTCATGTTTTTAGGCATCGTCACATCAGTCATGTTTTTAGGCATCGTCACATCAGTCATGTTTTTAGGCATCGTCACATCAGTCATGTTTTTAGGCATCGTCACATCAGTCATGTTTTTAGGCATCGTCACATCAGTCATGTTTTTAGGCATCGTCACATCAGTCATGTTTTTAGGCATCGTCACATCAGTCATGTTTTTAGGCATCGTCACATCAGTCATGTTTTTAGGCATCGTCACATCAGTCATGTTTTTAGGCATCGTCACATCAGTCATGTTTTTAGGCATCGTCACATCAGTCATGTTTTTAGGCATCGTCACATCAGTCATGTTTTTAGGCATCGTCACATCAGTCATGTTTTTAGGCATCGTCACATCAGTCATGTTTTTAGGCATCGTCACATCAGTCAGGCATCAGTCATGTTTTTAGGCATCGTCACATCAGTCATGTTTTTAGGCATCGTCACATCAGTCATGTTTTTAGGCATCGTCACATCAGTCATGTTTTTAGGCATCGTCACATCAGTACAGTCATGTTTTTAGGCATCGTCACATCAGTCATGTTTTTAGGCATCGTCACATCAGTCATGTTTTTAGGCATCGTCACATCAGTCATGTTTTTAGGCATCGTCACATCACATCAGTCATGTTTTTAGGCATCGTCACATCAGTCATGTTTTTCAGTCATCAGTCATTTTTAGGCATCGTCACATCAGTCATGTTTTTAGGCATCGTCACATCAGTCATGTTTTTAGGCATCGTCACATCAGTCATGTTTTTAGGCATCGTCACATCAGTCATGTTTTTAGGCATCGTCACATCAGTCGCATCGTCACATCAGTCATGTTTTTAGGCATCGTCACATCAGTCATGTTTTTAGGCATCGTCACACATCAGTCATGTTTTTAGGCATCGTCACATCAGTCATGTTTTTAGGCATCGTCACATCAGTCATGTTTTTAGGCATCGTCACATCAGTCATGTTTTTAGGCATCGTCACATCAGTCATGTTTTTAGGCATCGTCATCAGTCAGTCATGTTTTTAGGCATCGTCACATCATCAGTCATGTTTTTAGGCATCGTCACATCAGTCATGTTTTTAGGCATCGTCACATCAGTCATGTTTTTAGGCATCGTCACATCAGTCATGTTTTTAGGCATCGTCACATCAGTCATGTTTTTAGGCATCGTCACATCAGTCATGTTTTTAGGCATCGTCACATCATCAGTCATGTTTTTAGGCATCACATCATCATGTACAGTCATGTTTTTAGGCATCGTCACATCAGTCATGTTTTTAGGCATCGTCACATCAGTCATGTTTTTAGGCATCGTCACATCAGTCATGTTTTTAGGCATCGTCACATCAGTCATGTTTTTAGGCATCGTCACATCAGTACAGTCATGTTTTTAGGCATCGTCACATCAGTCATGTTTTTAGGCATCGTCACATCAGTCAGTCATGTCATGTTTTTAGGCATCGTCACAGTCATGTTTTTAGGCATCGTCACATCAGTCATGTTTTTAGGCATCGTCACATCAGTCATGTTTTTAGGCATCGTCACATCAGTCATGTTTTTAGGCATCGTCACATCAGTCATGTTTTTAGGCATCGTCACATCAGTCATGTTTTTAGGCATCGTCACATCAGTCATGTTTTTAGGCATCGTCACATCAGTCATGTTTTTAGGCATCGTCACATCAGTCATGTTTTTAGGCATCGTCACATCAGTCATGTTTTTAGGCATCGTCATCATCAGTCATGTTTTTAGGCATCGTCACATCAGTCATGTTTTTAGGCATCGTCACATCAGTCATGTTTTTAGGCATCGTCACATCAGTCATGTTTTTAGGCATCGTCACATCAGTCATGTTTTTAGGCATCGTCACATCAGTCATGTTTTTAGGCATCGTCACATCAGTCATGTTTTTAGGCATCGTCACATCAGTCATGTTTTTAGGCATCGTCACATCAGTCAGTCATGTTTTTAGGCATCGTCACATCAGTCATGTTTTTAGGCATCGTCACATCAGTCATGTTTTTAGGCATCGTCATCAGTACAGTCATGTTTTTAGGCATCGTCACATCAGTCATGTTTTTAGGCATCGTCATCATCAGTCATGTTTTTAGGCATCGTCACATCAGTCATGTTTTTAGGCATCGTCACATCAGTCATGTTTTTAGGCATCGTCACATCAGTCATGTTTTTAGGCATCGTCACATCAGTCATGTTTTTAGGCATCGTCACATCAGTCATGTTTTTAGGCATCGTCACACATCAGTCATGTTTTTAGGCATCGTCACATCAGTCATGTTTTTAGGCATCGTCACATCAGTCATGTTTTTAGGCATCGTCACATCAGTCATGTTTTTAGGCATCGTCACATCAGTCATGTTTTTAGGCATCGTCACATCAGTCATGTTTTTAGGCATCGTCACATCAGTACAGTCATGTTTTTAGGCATCGTCACATCAGTCATGTTTTTAGGCATCGTCACATCAGTCATGTTTTTAGGCATCGTCACATCAGTCATGTTTTTTAGGCATCGTCACATCAGTCATGTTTTTAGGCATCGTCACATCAGTCATGTTTTTAGGCATCGTCACATCAGTCATGTTTTTAGGCATCGTCACATCAGTCATGTTTTTAGGCATCGTCACATCAGTCATGTTTTTAGGCATCGTCACATCAGTCATGTTTTTAGGCATCGTCACATCAGTCATCAGTCATGTTTTTAGGCATCGTCAGTCATCAGTCATGTTTTTAGGCATCGTCACATCAGTCATGTTTTTAGGCATCGTCACATCAGTCATGTTTTTAGGCATCGTCACATCAGTCATGTTTTTAGGCATCGTCACATCAGTACAGTCATGTTTTTAGGCATCGTCACATCAGTCATGTTTTTAGGCATCGTCACATCAGTCATGTTTTTAGGCATCGTCACATCAGTCATGTTTTTAGGCATCGTCACATCAGTCATGTTTTTAGGCATCGTCACATCAGTCATGTTTTTAGGCATCGTCACATCAGTCATGTTTTTAGGCATCGTCACATCAGTCATGTTTTTAGGCATCGTCACATCAGTCATGTTTTTAGGCATCGTCACATCAGTCATGTTTTTAGGCATCGTCACATCAGTCATGTTTTTAGGCATCGTCATCAGTACAGTCATGTTTTTAGGCATCGTCACATCAGTCATGTTTTTAGGCATCGTCACATCATCAGTCATGTTTTTAGGCATCGTCACATCAGTCATGTTTTTAGGCATCGTCACATCAGTCATGTTTTTAGGCATCGTCACATCAGTCATGTTTTTAGGCATCGTCACATCAGTCATGTTTTTAGGCATCGTCACATCAGTCATGTTTTTAGGCATCGTCACATCAGTCATGTTTTTAGGCATCGTCACATCAGTCATGTTTTTAGGCAGTCACATCAGTCATGTTTTTAGGCATCGTCACATCAGTACAGTCATGTTTTTAGGCATCGTCACATCAGTCATGTTTTTAGGCATCGTCACATCAGTCATGTTTTTAGGCATCGTCACATCAGTCATGTTTTTAGGCATCGTCACATCAGTACAGTCATGTTTTTAGGCATCGTCACATCAGTCATGTTTTTAGGCATCGTCACATCATCAGTCATGTTTTTAGGCATCGTCACATCAGTCATGTTTTTCAGTCATGTTTTTAGGCATCGTCACATCAGTCATGTTTTTAGGCATCGTCACATCAGTCATGTTTTTAGGCATCGTCACATCAGTCATGTTTTTAGGCATCGTCACATCAGTCAGTCATGTTTTTAGGCATCGTCACATCAGTACAGTCATGTTTTTAGGCATTGTCACATCAGTCATGTTTTTAGGCATCGTCACATCAGTCATGTTTTTAGGCATCGTCACATCAGTCATGTTTTTAGGCATCGTCACATCAGTCATGTTTTTAGGCATCGTCACATCAGTCATGTTTTTAGGCATCGTCACATCAGTCATGTTTTTAGGCATCGTCACATCAGTCATGTTTTTAGGCATCGTCACATCAGTCATGTTTTTAGGCATCGTCACATCAGTCATGTTTTTAGGCATCGTCACATCAGTCATGTTTTTAGGCATCGTCACATCAGTCATGTTTTTAGGCATCGTCACATCAGTCATGTTTTTAGGCATCGTCACATCAGTCATGTTTTTAGGCATCGTCACATCAGTCATGTTTTTAGGCATCGTCACATCAGTCATGTTTTTAGGCATCGTCACATCAGTCATGTTTTTAGGCATCGTCACATCAGTCATGTTTTTAGGCATCGTCACATCAGTCATGTTTTTAGGCATCGTCACATCAGTCATGTTTTTAGGCATCGTCACATCAGTACAGTCATGTTTTTAGGCATCGTCACATCAGTCATGTTTTTAGGCAGTCATGTTTTTAGGCATCGTCACATCAGTCATGTTTTTAGGCATCGTCACATCAGTCATGTTTTTAGGCATCGTCACATCAGTCATGTTTTTAGGCATCGTCACATCAGTCATGTTTTTAGGCATCGTCACATCAGTCATGTTTTTAGGCATCGTCACATCAGTCATGTTTTTAGGCATCGTCACATCAGTCATGTTTTTACAGTCATCAGTCATGTTTTTAGGCATCGTCACATCAGTCATGTTTTTAGGCATCGTCACATCAGTCATGTTTTTAGGCATCGTCACATCAGTCATGTTTTTAGGCATCGTCACATCAGTCATGTTTTTAGGCATCGTCACATCAGTCATGTTTTTAGGCATCGTCACATCAGTCATGTTTTTAGGCATCGTCACATCAGTCATGTTTTTAGGCATCGTCACATCAGTCATGTTTTTAGGCATCGTCACATCAGTCATGTTTTTAGGCATCGTCACGTCAGTCATGTTTTTAGGTCACATCAGTCATGTTTTTAGGCATCGTCACATCAGTCATGTTTTTAGGCATCGTCACATCAGTCATGTTTTTTAGGCATCGTTTTTAGGCACATCAGTCATGTTTTTAGGCATCGTCACATCAGTCATGTTTTTAGGCATCGTCACATCAGTCATGTTTTTAGGCATCGTCACATCAGTCATGTTTTTAGGCATCGTCACATCAGTCATGTTTTTAGGCATCGTCACATCAGTCATGTTTTTAGGCATCGTCACATCAGTACAGTCATGTTTTTAGGCATCGTCACATCAGTCATGTTTTTAGGCATCGTCACATCAGTCATGTTTTTAGGCATCGTCACATCAGTCATGTTTTTAGGCATCGTCACATCAGTCATGTTTTTAGGCATCGTCACATCAGTCATGTTTTTAGGCATCGTCACATCAGTACAGTCATGTTTTTAGGCATCGTCACATCAGTCATGTTTTTAGGCATCGTCACATCAGTACAGTCATGTTTTTAGGCATCGTCACATCAGTCATGTTTTTAGGCATCGTCACATCAGTCATGTTTTTAGGCATCGTCACATCAGTCATGTTTTTAGGCATCGTCACATCAGTCATGTTTTTAGGCATCGTCACATCAGTCATGTTTTTTTAGGCATCGTCACATCAGTCATGTTTTTAGGCATCGTCATCAGTACAGTCATGTTTTTAGGCATCGTCACATCAGTCAGTCATGTTTTTAGGCATCGTCACATCAGTCATGTTTTTAGGCATCGTCACATCAGTCATGTTTTTAGGCATCGTCACATCAGTACAGTCATGTTTTTAGGCATCGTCACATCAGTCATGTTTTTAGGCATCGTCACATCAGTACAGTCATGTTTTTAGGCATCGTCACATCAGTCATGTTTTTAGGCATCGTCACATCAGTCATGTTTTTAGGCATCGTCACATCAGTCATGTTTTTAGGCATCGTCACATCAGTCATGTTTTTAGGCATCGTCACATCAGTCATGTTTTTAGGCATCGTCACATCATCAGTCACATCAGTCATGTTTTTAGGCATCGTCACATCATACAGTCATGTTTTTAGGCATCGTCACATCAGTCATGTTTTTAGGCATCGTCACATCAGTCATGTTTTTAGGCATCGTCACATCAGTCATGTTTTTAGGCATCGTCACATCAGTCATGTTTTTAGGCATCGTCACATCAGTCATGTTTTTAGGCATCGTCACATCAGTCATGTTTTTAGGCATCGTCACATCAGTCATGTTTTTAGGCATCGTCACATCAGTCATGTTTTTAGGCATCGTCACATCAGTCATGTTTTTAGGCATCGTCACATCAGTCATGTTTTTAGGCATCGTCACATCAGTCATGTTTTTAGGCATCGTCACATCAGTCATGTTTTTAGGCATCGTCATCAGTACAGTCATGTTTTTAGGCATTGTCACATCAGTCATGTTTTTAGGCATCGTCACATCAGTCATGTTTTTAGGCATCGTCACATCAGTACAGTCATGTTTTTAGGCATCGTCACATCAGTCATGTTTTTAGGCATCGTCACATCAGTCATGTTTTTAGGCATCGTCACATCAGTCATGTTTTTAGGCATCGTCACATCAGTCATGTTTTTAGGCATCGTCACATCAGTCATGTTTTTAGGCATCGTCACATCAGTACAGTCATGTTTTTAGGCATCGTCACATCAGTCATGTTTTTAGGCATCGTCACATCAGTACAGTCAT
>NW_025749228.1:0-17500 GCF_021184085.1 Oncorhynchus gorbuscha
GTGTTGTTACCAGGGAACTGCTCCACCTAGCCTCCTTCACTGTCTATGTAACAACATGTTAGTGTTGTTACCAGGGAGCTGCTCCATCTAGCCTCCTTCACTGTCTATGTAACAACATGTTAGTGTTGTGTTGTTACTAGGGAGCTGCTCCACCTAGCCTCCTTCACTGTCTATGTAACAACATGTTAGTGTTGTGTTGTTACTAGGGAGCTGCTCCACCTAGCCTCCGTCACTGTCTATGTAACAACATGTTAGTGTTGTGTTGTTACTAGGGAAAATAAATAAATAAATAAATAACATAAATATAGGATAAAACACACGACAAGAGAGACAACACAATACTACATAAAGAGAGACCTAACGTAGAAAGGCAGCAACACATGACAAATTAAATAAAATAAAAATCTAATTTTATTTGTCACATACACATGGTTAACAGATGTTAATGCGAGTGTAACATGCAGTGGTTCGGATGGTTGTTGTCCTTGATGATCTTTATGGCCTTCCTGTGACATCGGGTGGTGTAGGTGTCCTGGAGGTTAGGTAGTTTTCTCCAAGTGATACGTTGTGCAGACCACACTACCCTCTGGAGAGCCTTACGGTTGTGGGTGGAGCATTTGCCGTACCAGGCGGTGATACAGGATGCTCTCGATTGTGCATCTGTAGAAGTTTGTGAGTGCTTTTGGTGACAAGCCGAAATTCTTCAGCCTCCTGTGGTTGAAGAGGCGCTGCTGCGCCTTCTTCACAACGCTGTCTGTGTGGGTGGACCATTTCAGCTTGTCCGTGATGTGTACCCTCTCCACTACTGTCCTGTCGATGTGGATAGGGGGGTGCTCCCTCTGCTGTTTCTGCTGTAGGAGGTGAGGGCCCTCACCTCCTCCCTGTAGGCTGTCCTGTCAATGTGGATAGGGGGTGCTCCCTCTGCTGTTTCTGCTGTAGGAGGTGAGGGCCCTCACCTCCTCCCTGTAGGCTGTCCTGTCAATGTGGATCGGGGGTGCTCCCTCTGCTGTTTCCTGAAGTCCACGATCATCTCCTTGGTCTGTTTGGATGTCTGATGTCTGTGGTAACTGAGGATAACTCTGATGCTGTCTGTTTGGATGTCTATGTTTAATGACTTGTAGCTTATTATTAATGACTTGTAGCTTATTATTAATGACTTGTAGCTTATTATTAATGACTTGTAGCTTATGTTTAATGACTTGTAGCTTATGTTTAATGACTTGTAGCTTATGTTTAATGACTTGTAGCTTATTATTAATGACTTGTAGCTTATGTTTAATGACTTGTAGCTTATTATTAATGACTTGTAGCTTATTATTAATGACTTGTAGCTTATGTTTAATGACTTGTAGCTTATTATTAATGACTTGTAGCTTATGTTTAATGACTTGTAGCTTATTATTAATGATGTGTAGCTTATTATTAATGACTTGTAGCTTATTATTCATGACTTGTAGCTTATTATTAATGATGTGTAGCTTATTATTAATGACTTGTAGCTTATTATTAATGATGTGTAGCTTATTATTAATGACTTGTAGCTTATTATTAATGACGTGTAGCTTATGTTTAATGACTTGTAGCTTATGTTTAATGACGTGTAGCTTATGTTTAATGACTTGTAGCTTATGTTTAATGACTTGTAGCTTATGTTTAATGACTTGTAGCTTATTATTAATGACTTGTGGCTTATTATTAATGACGTGTAGCTTATTATTAATGACT
This sequence comes from Oncorhynchus gorbuscha, assembly GCF_021184085.1. NCBI lineage: Eukaryota > Metazoa > Chordata > Actinopteri > Salmoniformes > Salmonidae > Oncorhynchus > Oncorhynchus gorbuscha. The sequence goes on from NW_025749228.1 coordinate 1,726, forward strand.
TTTAGCTTATGTTTAATGACGTGTAGCTTATGTTTAATGACGTGTAGCTTATTATTAATGACGTGTAGCTTATGTTTAATGACGTAGCTTATTATTAATGACTTGTAGCTTATTATTAATGACTTGTAGCTTATGTTTAATGACGTAGCTTATGTTTAATGACGTGTAGCTTATTATTAATGACGTAGCTTATGTTTAATGACGTGTAGCTTATACATTAATTACTTGTAGCTTATTATTAATGACTTGTAGCTTATTATTAATGACTTGTAGCTTATTATTAATGACGTGTAGCTTATTATTAATGACGTGTAGCTTATGTTTAATGACTTGTAGCTTATGTTTAATGACGTGTAGCTTATTATTAATGATGTGTAGCTTATGTTTAATGACTTGTAGCTTATTATTAATGACTTGTAGCTTATGTTTAATGACTTGTAGCTTATTATTAATGACTTGTAGCTTATTATTAATGACTTGTAGCTTATTATTAATGACTTGTAGCTTATTATTAATGACTTGTAGCTTATTATTAATGACGTGTAGCTTATTATTAATGACGTGTAGCTTATTATTAATGACTTGTAGCTTATTATTAATGACTTGTAGCTTATGTTTAATGACTTGTAGCTTATTATTAATGACTTGTAGCTTATTGTTAATGACTTGTAGCTTATTATTAATGACGTGTAGCTTATTATTAATGATGTGTGGCTTATTATTAATGACTTGTAGCTTATTATTAATGACTTGTAGCTTATTATTAATGACTTGTAGCTTATTATTAATGACGTGTAGCTTATTATTAATGACGTGTAGCTTATGTTTAATGACTTGTAGCTTATTCTTAATGACTTGTAGCTTATTATTAATGACTTGTAGCTTATTATTAATGACTTGTAGCTTATTATTAATGACTTGTAGCTTATTATTAATGACTTGTAGCTTATTATTAATGACTTGTAGCTTATTATTAATGACTTGTAGCTTATTATTAATGACTTGTAGCTTATTATTAATGACGTGTAGCTTATGTTTAATGACTTGTAGCTTATTATTAATGACGTGTAGCTTATTATTAATGACGTGTAGCTTATTATTAATGACTTGTAGCTTATTATTAATTACTTGTAGCTTATTATGAATGACTTGTAGCTTATGTTTAATGACTTGTAGCTTATTATTAATGACGTGTAGCTTATTATTAATGACTTGTAGCTTATGTTTACTGACTTGTAGCTTATGTTTACTGACTTGTAGCTTATGTTTACTGACTTGTAGCTTATGTTTAATGACTTGTAGCTTATTATTAATGACGTGTAGCTTATGTTTAATGACTTGTAGCTTATTATGAATGACTTGTAGCTTATGTTTACTGACTTGTAGCTTATGTTTAATGACTTGTAGCTTATGTTTACTGACTTGTAGCTTATGTTTACTGACTTGTAGCTTATGTTTAATGACTTGTAGCTTATTATTAATGACGTGTAGCTTATTATTAATGATGTGTAGCTTATTATTAATGACTTGTAGCTTATTATTAATGACGTGTAGCTTATGTTTAATGACTTGTAGCTTATGTTTAATGACGTGTAGCTTATGTTTAATGACTTGTAGCTTATGTTTAATGACTTGTAGCTTATGTTTAATGACTTGTAGCTTATTATTAATGACTTGTGGCTTATTATTAATGACGTGTAGCTTATTATTAATGACTTTTAGCTTATGTTTAATGACGTGTAGCTTATGTTTAATGACGTGTAGCTTATTATTAATGACGTGTAGCTTATGTTTAATGACTTGTAGCTTATTATTAATGACTTGTAGCTTATTATTAATGACTTGTAGCTTATGTTTAATGACGTGTAGCTTATGTTTAATGACGTGTAGCTTATTATTAATGACGTGTAGCTTATGTTTAATGACGTGTAGCTTATTATTAATTACTTGTAGCTTATTATTAATGACTTGTAGCTTATTATTAATGACTTGTAGCTTATTATTAATGACGTGTAGCTTATTATTAATGACGTGTAGCTTATGTTTAATGACTTGTAGCTTATGTTTAATGACGTGTAGCTTATTATTAATGATGTGTAGCTTATGTTTAATGACTTGTAGCTTATTATTAATGACTTGTAGCTTATGTTTAATGACTTGTAGCTTATTATTAATGACTTGTAGCTTATTATTAATGACTTGTAGCTTATTATTAATGACTTGTAGCTTATTATTAATGACTTGTAGCTTATTATTAATGACGTGTAGCTTATTATTAATGACGTGTAGCTTATTATTAATGACTTGTAGCTTATTATTAATGACTTGTAGCTTATGTTTAATGACTTGTAGCTTATTATTAATGACTTGTAGCTTATTATTAATGACTTGTAGCTTATTATTAATGACGTGTAGCTTATTATTAATGATGTGTGGCTTATTATTAATGACTTGTAGCTTATTATTAATGACTTGTAGCTTATTATTAATGACTTGTAGCTTATTATTAATGACGTGTAGCTTATTATTAATGACTTGTAGCTTATTATTAATGACTTGTAGCGTATTATTAATGACGTGTAGCTTATTATTAATGACGTGTAGCTTATTATTAATGACTTGTAGCTTATTATTAATGACTTGTAGCTTATGTTTAATGACTTGTAGCTTATTATTAATGACTTGTAGCTTATTATTAATGACTTGTAGCTTATGTTTAATGACTTGTAGCTTATTATTAATGACTTGTAGCTTATTATTAATGACTTGTAGCTTATTATTAATGACTTGTAGCTTATTATTAATGACGTGTAGCTTATGTTTAATGACTTGTAGCTTATTATTAATGACGTGTAGCTTATTATTAATGACGTGTAGCTTATTATTAATGACTTGTAGCTTATTATTAATTACTTGTAGCTTATTATGAATGACTTGTAGCTTATGTTTAATGACTTGTAGCTTATTATTAATGACGTGTAGCTTATTATTAATGACTTGTAGCTTATGTTTACTGACTTGCAGCTTATGTTTACTGACTTGTAGCTTATGTTTACTGACTTGTAGCTTATGTTTAATGACTTGTAGCTTATTATTAATGACGTGTAGCTTATGTTTAATGACTTGTAGCTTATTATGAATGACTTGTAGCTTATGTTTACTGACTTGTAGCTTATGTTTAATGACTTGTATGTGAGGTGGTGAAGTAATTAAATCCACTGGTATATTGTACTGTAACTCAACCATAGTTTCTGGTATATTGTACTGTAACTCAACCATAGTTTCTGGTATATTGTACTGTAACTCAACCATAGTTTCTGGTATATTGTACTGTAACTCAACCATAGTTTCTGGTATATTGTACTGTAACTCAACCATAGTTTCTGGTATTTGTTATCTTTCTGGAGTCAGATAAACATGTTTATAATTGTTTAGTCTTATTACAAGTCGCACGTGAGGTACAGTATTTCTAATATCATAAATACCGTATATACCCATTTTAAATACATTACTGCCCACTACAATGATGGATCCAGCTTCAGAGATACTAACTACAGCATTTCACATAGACAGAAATGACCCACACATTACAACACCATTTAATTGTTTTACCATCACAAAACAAAGGGTTAGTATGTTTTCCTGTCTACCATCTCATAGTGGTCTTTCTTTTGGGGGGGGTCAGGGTTATAATAATGGGTTAAGGCTGACTCCCGATAACACATCTGGCTGTAGGTATCCAGAAGAAACTATCTATTACCTTTAAAAGATGAGGTTTGCTATAGTAAACTTTAGTTCTGCCCTGAACTTCTCTCCCTTCAACTAGGACACTGTTGTTCCCTTTGTGAATCAATACATTGGGTAAAGTGAAGAGAATAGATGCGACCCGACTGAACAACCATGAAGGGTTGATGTGACTTATATCATGTAGCTATTATTTTACAACTGGTCTAATAATGTACAACAACTAATATAACGTTGGTCATCAAACTAAAGTATTTACTGAGTAAACAGCATTTGGATTTAAAATACACACACACAGCTCAATCAAGTCAAAAAGGTCCATATTCCTTAGAAATGTGGATACATGTTGTTGATGTAAATATAGAACATGTTGTCAATCAGAGTTTCCCAACCCTGGGGTACTGGAGGATCAGGGTTGGGGGTACTGGAGGATCAGGGTTGGGGGTACTGGAGGATCAGGGTTGGGATGTTGGGGGTACTGGAGGATAAGGGTTGGGATGTTGGGGGTACTGGAGGATTAGGGTTGGGGGTACTGGAGGATCAGGTTGGGATGTTGGGGGTACTGGAGGATAAGGGTTGGGATGTTGGGGGTACTGGAGGATCAGGGTTGGGGGTACTGGAGGATCAGGGTTGGGGATACTGGAGGATCAGGGTTGGGGATCCTGGAGGATCAGGGTTGGGGGTACTGGAGGATCAGGGTTGGGGGTACTGGAGGATCAGGGTTGGGGGTACTGGAGGATCAGGGTTGGGGGTACTGGAGGATCAGGGTTGGGGGGGTACTGGAGGATCAGGGTTGGGGATCCTGGAGGATCAGGAAGGGGATCCTGGAGGATCAGGGTTGGGGATCCTGGAGGATCAGGGTTGGGGGTACTGGAGGATCAGGGTTGGGATGTTGGGGGTACTGGAGGATCAGGGTTGGGGATACTGGAGGATGAGGGTTGGGATATTGGGGGTACTGGAGGATCAGGGTTGGGGGTACTGGAGGATCAGGTTGGGATGTTGGGGTACTGGAGGATCAGGGTTGGGGATACTGGAGGATCAGGGTTGGGATGTTGGGGGTACTGGAGGATCAGGGTTGGGGATACTGGAGGATCAGGGTTGGGGGTACTGGAGGATCAGGGTTGGGGGTACTGGAGGATCAGGGTTGGGATGTTGGGGGTACTGGAGGATCAGGGGTTGGGATGTTGGGGGTACTGGAGGATCAGGGTTGGGGGTACTGGAGGATCAGGGTTGGGATGTTGGGGGTACTGGAGGATCAGGGTTGGGGGTACTGGAGAATCAGGGTTGGGATGTTGGGGGTACTGGAGGATCAGGGGTTGGGGGTACGGGAGGATAGGGGTAGGGGTGTTGGGGGTACTGGAGGATCAGGGTTGGGATGTTGGGGGTACTGGAGGATCAGGTTGGGATGTTGGGGGTACAGGAGGACCAGAGTTGGGATGTTGGGGATACTGGAGGATCAGGGTTGGGGTACTGGAGGATCAGGGTGGGGGTGTTGGGGGGTACTGGAGGATCAGGGTTGGGGGTACTGGAGGATCAGTGTTGGGATGTTGGGGATACTGGAGGATCAGGGTTGGGATGTTGGGGGTACTGGAGGATCAGGGTTGGGGATACTGGAGAATCAGGGTTGGGATGTTGGGGGTACTGGAGGATCAGGGTTGGGATGTTGGGGGTACTGAGGATCAGCGTTGGGGATACTGGAGAATCAGGTTGGGATGTTGGGGTACTGGAGGATTAGGGTTGGGGATACTGGAGGATCAGGGTTGGGATGTTGGGGTACTGGAGGATCAGGGTTGGGGATACTGGAGAATCAGGGGTTGGGATGTTGGGGGTACTGGAGGATCAGGGTTGGGATGTTGGGGATACTGGAGGATCAGGGCTGGGATTTTGGGGGTACTGGAGGATCAGGGTTGGGATGTTGGGGTACAGGAGGACCAGAGTTGGGGTACAGGAGGACCAGAGTTGGGATGTTGGGGGTACAGGAGGATCAGGGTTGGGATGTTGGGGGTACAGGAGGACCAGAGTTGAGGGTACAGGAGGACCAGATTTGAGGGTACAGGAGGACCAGAGTTGAGGGTACAGGAGGACCAGAGTTGAGGGTACAGGAGGACCAGAGTTGGGATGTTGGGGGTACAGGAGGACCAGGGTTGGGATGTTGGGGATACTGGAGGACCAGGGTTGGGATGTTGGGGGTACAGGAGGATCAGGGTTGGGGTGTTGGGGGTACAGGAGGACCAGAGTTGAGGGTACAGGAGGACCAGAGTTGATGGTACAGGAGGACCAGAGTTGAGGGTACAGGAGGACCAGAGTTGGGATGTTGGGGGTACAGGAGGACCAGGGTTGGGATGTTGGGGATACTGGAGGACCAGGGCTAGGATGTTGGGGATACTGGAGGATCAGGGTTGGGATGTTGGGGGTACTGGAGGATCAGGGTTGGGATGTTGGGGGTACTGGAGGATCAGGGTTGGGATGTTGGGGATACTGGAGGATCAGGGGTTGGGATGTTGGGGGTACTGGAGGATCAGGGTTGGGATGTTGGGGGTACAGGAGGACCAGGGTTGGAATGTTGGGGATACTGGAGGATCAGGGGTTGGGATGTTGGGGGTAATGGAGGATCAGGGTTGGGATGTTGGGGATACTGGAGGATCAGGGTTGGGATGTTGGGGATACTGGAGGATCAGGGTTGGGATGTTGGGGGTACTGGAGGATCAGGGTTGGGATGTTGGGGGTACTGGAGGATCAGGGTTGGGATGTTGGGGGTACAGGAGGACCAGAGTTGGGGGTACAGGAGGACCAGAGTTGGGGGTACAGGAGGACCAGAGTTGGGATGTTGGGGGTACAGGAGGACCAGGGTTGGGGGTACTGGAGGACCAGAGTTGGGGGTACAGGAGGACCAGAGTTGGGGGTACTGGAGGACCAGAGTTGGGATGTTGGGGGTAATGGAGGATCAGGGTTGGGATGTTGGGGATACTGGAGGATCAGGGTTGGGATGTTGGGGATACTGGAGGATCAGGGTTGGGATGTTGGGGGTACTGGAGGATCAGGTTGGGATGTTGGGGTACTGGAGGATCAGGGTTGGAATGTTGGGGATACTGGAGGATCAGGTTTGGGATGTTGGGGGTAATGGAGGATCAGGGTTGGGATGTTGGGGATACTGGAGGATCAGGGTTGGGATGTTGGGGATACTGGAGGATCAGGGTTGGGATGTTGGGGGTACAGGAGGATCAGGGTTGGGGTGTTGGGGGTACTGGAGGATCAGGGTTGGGATGTTGGGGGTACAGGAGGACCAGAGTTGGGGGTACAGGAGGACCAGAGTTGGGGGTACAGGAGGACCAGAGTTGGGATGTTGGGGGTACAGGAGGACCAGGGTTGGGGGTACTGGAGGACCAGAGTTGGGGGTACAGGAGGACCAGAGTTGGGGGTACTGGAGGACCAGAGTTGGGATGTTGGGGGTACTGGAGGACCAGGGTTGGGCTGTTGGGGGTACAGGAGGACCAGAGTTGGGGGTACAGGAGGACCAGAGTTGGGATGTTGGGGGTACTGGAGGACCAGGGTTGGGCTGTTGGGGGGGTACAGGAGGACCAGGAGTTGGGGGTACTGCAGGACCAGAGTTGGGCTGTTGGGGGGACTGGAGGACCAGAGTTGGGGGTACTGGAGGTCCAGAGTTGGGGGTACAGGAGGACCAGAGTTGGGGGTACTGGAGGACCAGAGTTGGGATGTTGGGGGGTACTGGAGGACCAGAGTTAGGGGTACAGGAGGACCAGAGTTAGGGGTACAGGAGGACCAGAGTTGGGGGTACTGGAGGACCAGAGTTGGGGGTACAGGAGGACCAGAGTTGGGATGTTGGGTGGAACTGGAGGACCAGAGTTGGGGGTACAGGAGGACCAGAGTTGGGATTTTGGGGGTACTGGAGGACCAGAGTTGGGCTGTTGGGGGTACTGGAGGACCAGAGTTGGGGGTACTGGAGGACCAGAGTTGGGATGTTGGGGGTACTGGAGGACCAGAGTTAGGGGTACAGGAGGACCAGAGTTAGGGGTACAGGAGGACCAGAGTTGGGGTACTGAGGACCAGAGTTGGGGGTACAGGAGGACCAGAGTTGGGATGTTGGGGGGTACTGGAGGACCAGAGTTGGGGGTACAGGAGGACCAGAGTTGGGCTGTTGGGGGGTACTGGAGGACCAGAGTTGGGATGTTGGGGTACTGGAGGACCAGAGTTGGGGGTACTGGAGGACCAGAGTTGGGGTACAGGAGGACCAGAGTTGGGGGTACAGGAGGACCAGAGTTGGGGGTACAGGAAGACCAGAGTTGGGGGTACAGGAGGACCAGAGTTGGATGTTGGGGGTACTGGAGGACCAGAGTTGGATGTTGGGGGTACTGGAGGACCAGAGTTGGGGGTACTGGAGGACCAGAGTTGGGGGTACAGGAGGACCAGAGTTGGGGGTACAGGAGGACCAGAGTTGGGGGTACAGGAAGACCAGAGTTGGGGTACAGGAGGACCAGAGTTGGGATGTTGGGGGTACTGGAGGACCAGAGTTGGGATGTTGGGGGTGCTGGAGGACCAGAGTTGGGATTTTGGGGGGTACTGGAGGACCAGAGTTGGGATGTTGGGTACTGGAGGACCAGAGTTGGGATGTTGGGGGTACTGGAGGACCAGAGTTGGGGGTACTGGAGGACCAGAGTTGGGGGTACTGGAGGACCAGAGTTGGGGTTACAGGAGGACCAGAGTTGGGATGTTGGGGGTACTGGAGGACCAGAGCTGGGATGTTAGGGTACTGGAGGAACAGAGTTGGGGGTACTGAAGGACCAGAGTTGGGGGTACTGGAAGGACCAGAGTTGGGGGTACAGGGAGACCAGAGTTGGGGTACTGAGGACCAGAGTTGGGATGTTGGGGGTACTGAGGACCAGAGTTAGGGTACAGAGGACCAGAGTTGGGGGTACTGGAGGGACCAGGAGTTGGGGGTACAGGAGGACCAGAGTTGGGATTTTGGGGTACTGGAGGACCAGAGTTGGGCTGTTGGGGGTACTGGAGGACCAGAGTTGGGGGTACTGGAGGACCAGAGTTGGGATGTTGGGGGTACTGGAGGACCAGAGTTAGGGTACAGGAGGACCAGAGTTAGGGTACAGGAGGACCAGAGTTGGGGTACTGGAGGACCAGAGTTGGGGGTACTGGAGGACCAGAGTTGGGGGTACAGGAGGACCAGAGTTGGGATGTTGGGGGTACTGGAGGACCAGAGTTGGGGTACAGGAGGACCAGAGTTGGGCTGTTGGGGGTACTGGAGGACCAGAGTTGGGATGTTGGGGGTACTGGAGGACCAGAGTTGGGGGTACTGGAGGACCAGAGTTGGGGGTACAGGAGGACCAGAGTTGGGGGTACAGGAGGACCAGAGTTGGGGGTACAGGAAGACCAGAGTTGGGTGTACAGGAGGACCAGAGTTTGGATGTTGGGGGTACTGGAGGACCAGAGTTGGGATTTTGGGGGTACTGAGGACCAGAGTTGGGATGTTGGGGGTGCTGGAGGACCAGAGTTGGGATTTTGGGGTACTGGAGGACCAGAGTTGGGATGTTGGGGGTACTGGAGGACCAGAGTTGGGATGTTGGGGGTACTGGAGGACCAGAGTTGGGGGTACTGGAGGACCAGGGAGCTGGGGGGTACTGGAGGACCAGAGTTGGGGTTACAGGGAGGACCAGAGTTGGGATGTTGGGGGTACTGGAGACCAGAGCTGGGATGTTAGGTACTGAGGACCAGAGTTGGGGGTAACAAGACAGAGTTGGGGTACTGAAGGACCAGAGTTGGGGGTACAGGAGACCAGAGTTGGGGTACTGGAGGACCAGAGTTGGGATGTTGGGGGTACTGAGGACCAGAGTTAGGGGTACAGGAGGACCAGAGTTAGGGTACAGGAGGACCAGAGTTGGGGGTACTGGAGGACCAGAGTTGGGGGTACAGGAGGACCAGAGTTGGGATGTTGGGGGTACTGGAGGACCAGAGTTGGGAGTACAGGAGGACCAGAGTTGGGATTTTGGGGGTACTGGAGGACCCAGAGTTGGGCTGTTGGGGGTACTGAGGACCAGAGTTGGGGGTACTGGAGGACCAGAGTTGGGATGTTGGGGGTACTGAGACCAGAGTGCAAAGGGGTACAGGAGGACCAGAGTTAGGGGTACAGGAGGACCAGAGTTGGGGGTACTGGAGGACCAGAGTTGGGGGTACAGGAGGACCAGAGTTGGGATGTTGGGGGGGTACTGGAGGACCAGAGTTGGGGGTACAGGAGGACCAGAGTTAGGCTGTTGGGGGTACTGAGGACCAGAGTTGGGATGTTGGGGGATACTGGAGGACCAGAGTTGGGGGTACTGAGGACCAGAGTTGGGGGTACAGGAGGACCAGAGTTGGGGGTACAGGAGGACCAGAGTTGGGGGTACAGGAAGACCAGAGTTGGGGGTACAGGAGGACCAGAGTTGGATGTTGGGGGTACTGGAGGACCAGAGTTGGGATTTTGGGGGTACTGGAGACCAGAGTTGGGATGTTGGGGGTGCTGGAGGACCAGAGTTGGGATTTTGGGGGTACTGGAGGACCAGAGTTGGGATGTTGGGGGTACTGGAGGACCAGAGTTGGGGGTACAGGGGGACCAGAGTTGGGATGTTGGGGGTACTGGAGGACCAGAGTCAGGGGGTACTCCAGGACCAGAGTTGGGGGTACTGGAGGACCAGAGTTGGGGTTACAGGAGGACCAGAGTTGGGATTTTGGGGGTACTGGAGGACCAGAGTTGGGATGTTAGGGGTACTGGAGGACCAGAGTTGGGGGTACTGAAGGACCAGGGTTGGGGGTACTGAAGGACCAGAGTTGGGGGTACAGGAGGACCAGAGTTGGGATCTTGGGGGTACTTGAGGACCAGAGTTGGGGGTACTGAAGGACCAGAGTTGGGGGTACTGAGACCAGGTTGGGATGTTGGGGGTACTGAGGACCAGGCTGGGATGTTGGGGGTACTGAGGACCAGGGTTGGGCTGTTGGGGGTACTGAAGGACCAGGGGTTGGGCTGTTGGGGGTACTGGAGGACAAGGGTTGGGGGTACTGGAGGACCAGGGCTGGGATGTTGGGGGTACTGGAGGACCAGGGTTGGGGGTACTGGAGGACCAGAGATGGGATTTTGGGTACTGAGGACCAGAGTTGGGATGTTGGGAGGTACTGAGGACCAGGTTGGGATGTTGGGGATACTGAAGGACCAGGGTTGGGATTTTGGGGGTACTGAAGGACCAGGGTTGGGATGTTGGGTGTACTAGAGGACCAGGGTTGAGATGTTGGGGTACTGGAGGATCAGTGTTGGGCTATTGGGGATACTGGAGGACCAGATTTGGGCTGTTGAGGGATACTAGAGGACCAGGGTGGGGTACTGGAGGAGCAGAGTTTAGCTGTTGGTGGGTACTGGAGGACCAGAGTTGGGCTGTTGGGAGGTACTGGAGGACCAGGGTCAGCTGTTGAGGGATACTGGAGGACCAGGGTTGGGCTGTTGGGGGTACTGGAGGACCAGGGGTTGGGCTGTTGAGGGGTACTGGAGGACCAGGGTTGGGCTGGGGGGTACTGGAGGACCAGGTTTGGGCTGTTGGGGGCACTGGAGGACCAGGGTTGGGCTGTTGGGGGTACTGAGACCAGGGTTGGGCTGTTAGGGGGTACTGGAGGACCAGGGTTGGGCTGTTGGGGGTACTGAAGGACCAGGGTTGGGCTGTCGGGGGTACATGAGGACCAGGTTGGGCTGTCGGGGGTACTGGAGGACCAGGGTTGGGCTGTTGGGGGGTACTTGAGGACCAGAGTTGGGATGTTGGGGTGTACTGAAGGACCAGAGTTGGGCTGTCGGGGTACTGGAGGACCTGGATTGGGATGTTGGGGGTACTGGGGGACCAGGGTTGGGATGTTGGGGTACTGGAGGACCAGGGTGGGGGTACTGGAGGACCAGAGATGGGCTGTTGGGGGTACTGGAGGACCAGGGTTGGGCTGTTGGGGGTACTGAGGACCAGGGTTGGGGGCACAGGAGAGCACCAGAGCTAAGGTACTGGAGGACCAGAGTTGAGTGGGTACTGGAAGACCAGAGTTTGGGGTACTGGAGGACCAGAGTTGGGGGTACTGGAGGACCAGAGTTGGGGTTACAGGAGGACCAGAGTTGGGATGTTGGGGGTACTGGAGGACCAGGGTTAGCTGTTGGGGGTACTGGAGGACCAGGGTTGGGCTGTTGAGGGTACTGGAGGACCAGGGCTGGGCTGTTGGGGGTACTGGAGGACCAGGGTTGGGCTGTTGGGGGTACTGGAGGACCAGGGTTGGGCTGTTGGGGGTACTGGAGGACCAGGGTTGGGCTGTTGGGGATACTGGAGGACCAGGGTTGGGCTGTTGGGGGTACTGAAGGACCAGGGTTGGGCTGTCGGGGGGGTACTGGAGGACCTTGATTGGGATGTTGGGGGTACTAGGGACCAGGTTGGGATGTTGGGGGGTACTGGAGGACCAGGGTTGGGGGTACTGGAGGACCAGAGATGGGCTGTTGGGGGTACTGGAAGACCAGGGTTGGGCTGTTGGGGGGTACTGGAGGACCAGGGTTGGGGGTACAGGAGGACCAGAGTTGGGGGTACTGGAGGACCAGAGTTGGTGGGTACTGGAAGACCAGAGTTTGGGGGTACTGGGAGGACCAGAGTTAGAGTACTGGAGGACCAGAGTTGGGGCTACAGGAGGACAGGATTGGGATGTTGGGGGTACTGGAGGACCAGAGTTGGGATGTTAGGGTACTGGAGGACCACAGTTGGGGGTACTGGAGGACCAGAGTTGGGGCTACTGGATGACCAGAGTTGGGGGTACTGGAGGACCAGAGTTGGGGGTACTGGAGGACCAGAGTTAGGGGTACTGGAGGACCAGAGTTGGGGGTACTGGAGGACCAGAGTTGGGAGATTACAGGAGGACCAGAGTTGGGATGTTGGGGGTACTGGAGGACCAGAGTTGGGATGTTAGGGGTACTGGAGGACCAGAGTTGGGGGTACTGGAGGACCAGAGTTGGGGGTACTGGAGGACCAGAGTTGGGGGTACTGGATGACCAGAGTTGGGGGTACTGGAGAGACCAGAGTTGGGGGTACTGGAGGACCAGAGTTGGGGGTACTGGAGGACCAGAGTTGGGGGTACTGAAGGACCAGAGTTGGGGTTACAGGAGGACCAGAGTTGGGATGTTGGGGGTACTGGAGGACCAGAGTTGGGATGTTAGGGGTACTGGAGGACCAGGGTTGGATGTTTGGGGGTACTGAGGACCAGGGTTGAAGCTGTTAGGGTACTGGAGGACCAGGGTTGGGATGTTAGGGGGTACTGGAGGACCAGGGTTGGGATGTTAGGGTACTGGAGGACCAGGGTTGGGATGTTGGGGGTACTGGAGGACCAGGGTTGGGATGTTGGGGGTACTGGAGGACCAGGGTTGGGCTGTTGGGGGTACTGAATGACCAGGGTTGGGCTGTTGGGGGGTACTGGAGCACCAGAGATGGGCTGTTGGGGGGTACTGGAGGACCAGGGTTGGGCTGTTGGGGGGTACTGGAGGACCAGGGTTGGGAAACAGTGCTGTAAATGATACTTAGTGACTTTAAAAATAGAGTAAAATATAAAAGTGTCTAAACTCACATTTTCACATAATTTTAGAAAAAAAGGTCTTACATTGTCATGGCAACAGACAACCTAGACAGGATTTAATAGAATCAGAATCTAGAACACAGCTCTTCTGGAAAAGGAGACTGAACACAGACTAGACAGGATTTAATAGAATCAGTATCAGTCTACTGGAAAAGGAGAGACTGAACACAGACTAGACAGGATTTAATAGAATCAGTATCTAGAAACACAGCTCTTCTGGACAAGGAGACTAAAACTAGACAGGATTTAATAGAATCAGTATCTAGAACACAGCTCTTCTGGACAAGGAGAGACTGAACACAGACTAGACAGGATTTAATAGAATCAGTATCAGTCTACTGGAAAAGGAGAGACTGAACACAGACTAGACAGGATTTAATAGAATCAGTATCAGTCTACTGGACAAGGAGAGACTGAACACAGACTAGACAGGATTTAATAGAATCAGTATCTAGAACACAGCTCTTCTGGACAAGGAGAGACTGAACACAGACTAGACAGGATTTAATAGAATCAGTATCTAGAACACAGCTCTACTGGAAAAGGAGAGACTGAACACAGACTAGACAGGATTTAATAGAATCAGTATCTAGAACACAGCTCTTCTGGACAAGGAGAGACTGAACACAGACTAGACAGGATTTAATAGAATCAGTATCTAAAACACAGCTCTTCTGGACAAGGAGAGACTGAACACAGACTAGACAGGATTTAATAGAATCAGTATCTAAAACACAGCTCTTCTGGAAAAGGAGAGACTGAACACAGACTAGACAGGATTTAATAGAATCAGTATCTAAAACACAGCTCTTCTGGAAAAGGAGAGACTGAACACAGACTAGACAGGATTTAATTGAATCAGTATCTAGAACACAGCTCTTCTGGACAAGGAGAGACTGAACACAGACTAGACAGGATTTAATAGAATCAGTATCTAGAACACAGCTCTTCTGGACAAGGAGAGACTGAACACAGACTAGACAGGATTTAATAGAATCAGTATCTAGAACACAGCTCTTCTGGAAAAGTAGAGACTGAACACAGACTAGACAGGATTTAATAGAATCAGTATCAGTCTACTGGAAAAGGAGAGACTGAACACAGACTAGACAGGATTTAATAGAATCAGTATCTAGAACACAGCTCTTCTGGACAAGGAGAGACTGAACACAGACTAGACAGGATTTAATAGAATCAGTATCTAGAACACAGCTCTACTGGAAAAGTAGAGACTGAACACAGACTAGACAGGATTTAATTGAATCAGTATCTAGAACACAGCTCTTCTGGACAAGGAGAGACTGAACACAGACTAGACAGGATTTAATAGAATCAGTATCTAAAACACAGCTCTTCTGGAAAAGGAGAGACTGAACACAGACTAGACAGGATTTAATAGAATCAGTATCTAAAACACAGCTCTTCTGGAAAAGGAGAGACTGAACACAGACTAGACAGGATTTAATTGAATCAGTATCTAGAACACAGCTCTTCTGGACAAGGAGAGACTGAACACAGACTAGACAGGATTTAATAGAATCAGTATCTAAAACACAGCTCTTCTGGAAAAGGAGAGACTGAACACAGACTAGACAGGATTTAATAGAATCAGTATCTAGAACACAGCTCTTCTGGAAAAGGAGAGACTGAACACAGACTAGACAGGATTTAATAGAATCAGTATCTAGAACACAGCTCTTCTGGAAAAGGAGAGACTGAACACAGACTAGACAGGATTTAATAGAATCAGTATCTAGAACACAGCTCTTCTGGAAAAGGAGAGACTAAACACAAACAACACAACAAACATATTGGTATGTCAAACAGATGCATCCACTGTACAGCAGAAGAGGTTGTCATCCTGGTTAATAGATACAACAGGAGCTGAGCGATACACAGGGATTAATATATATAAATGGAGGACAATGGAAAATTGGTTCTGAATCGTAAAATAGCGTTACGTTGAAACCTTAGCCGTCGTTGAATTCCAACCCAAATGTCAACCCAATACCTTTCCCGAACAGTTAGTTTTAAATCAAAGCACAACATGGTAAAACTGTCTGTCATCTTCCAAGTAGATATATTTCTCATCTCTCGTATTCTTTCATTTAAAATAATTTAAAACACATTTTAAAACATACCAAATACAGAGTGACATGTCCTGCTCTACCCGGGTGGTATTTTGAGGTGTACAGAAGAAAAACACAATATCAAACTATGTAAAATGGTGACATGTCTTGATGAGGGTACCGTGCGTTCTATACATCACCAGAACAGAAAGCCCCTCCCTATTCTGTGGAAGTGTCTCTCCTAACTGGACCAACCTATATGTACAGACATCTTTATTTGGCCGTGACGTTGTAAAGGTTTGCAAAATTACACTAACTTTTCCCAA
>NW_025749228.1:22500-26476 GCF_021184085.1 Oncorhynchus gorbuscha
CAAGGTTTTTTAGAGAGAGAGAGAGAGAGAGAGAACAGCCCTGCTTCAGGGAAGACATCTGACAACATTGTAACGTACTAGTTGTCCACTCAAAATATCCCATCTGTGACATACTTGTCATGGACATATTCTCCCCTCTTTTGTGGATCTGGTTGACCAGGGAGAAGTTGAAGTGGAATCGCTCCACTCGTTCTCGATGGAAGAGTTTCACCTTGGACTCGTACTCCTCATACTGCATGTACTTGATCATGTCAGGGAACCACACCGACAGTCCGTGGTAGCTGAGACACAGAAGTAACAGTACCCCGTCATGATTGACACGTCCAATAGTGACTTGGTAGTGCTCTCGACAGGTATCAAGCTATCACGTGTTAGATATGCAGACGTTCCCCATCTGGAGAGCTTTGACTGGATTGGATATCTCCTGTGTTGGTTGAGGAGCACCTGATGGGATAACAGGGGGGTCTGTTGAATATACTCACAACAAAAGGTTACTACTGTTTGTTTACCTGAAGGCCATGGTGAACCAGACGATAGCCAGGAACAGACCCTGCAGTCTGAGGTCTGGTGCTGCCAGGGACATCATGTTCTGCATCACCTGGAAACATAGAAGCAACAACACAAACAAGTCATCCTCCTGGTTCAGACACTCTTATCAGCAGTGTTATTGACAGTTTTCAACACAGTCTTATCAGCAGTGCTATTGATGGTTTTCAACACAGTCTTATCAGCAGTGCTGTTGACAGTTTTCAACACAGTCTTATCAGCAGTGCTATTGACAGTTTTCAACACAGTCTTATCAGCAGTGTTATTGACAATGTTCAAAAACTCTAACATTTTAAATCAAGAATATGTGTTGTAGCAATCTAACACCTAGCATCCTCCAGTGTTTAGGATCTCTTGCGTAATGGCTGAGGTGTTGTGTTGACAGTAGCTGGACACTGATTGAATCGGGCTGGGCCCCGAAATGGCTACTATATGTTACCTGTTTGAGGAGGTTGGTGTCGACAGTCCAGCTGTTACCTGTTTGAGGAGGTTGGTGTTCGACAGTCCAGCTGTTACCTGTTTGAGGAGGTTGTAGGTCTGGACGGTCCAGCTGTTACCTGTTTGAGGAGGTTGGTGTCCTGACAGTCCAGCTGTTACCTGTTTGAGGAGGTTGGTGTCGACAGTCCAGCTGTTACCGTTTGAGGAGGTTGGGTTCACAGTCCAGCTGTTACCTGTTTGAGGAGGTTGGTGTCTGACAGTCCAGCTGTTACCTGTTTGAGGAGGTTGGTGTGTCTGGCAGTCCAGCTGTTACCTGTTTGAGGAGGTTGGTGTCTGACGGTCGGCTATTTACCTGTTTGAGGAGTTGGTGTCTGACAGTCCAGCTGTTACCTGTTGAGGAGGTTGGTGTCTGACAGTCCAGCTGTTACCTGTTTGAGGAGGTTGGTGTCTGACAGTCCAGCTGTTACCTGTTTGAGGAGGGTTGGTGTCTGACAGTCCAGCTGTTACCTGTTTGAGGAGGTTGGTGTCTGACAGTCCAGCTGTTACCTGTTGGAGGAGGTTGGTGTCTGACAGTCCTGCTGTTACCTGTTTGAGGAGGTTGGTGTGTCTGACAGTCCAGCTGTTACCTGTTTGAGGAGGTTGGTGTGTCTGACAGTCCAGCTGTTACCTGTTTGAGGAGGTTGGTGTCTGACAGTCCAGCTGTTACCTGTTTGAGGAGGTTGGTGTCTGACAGTCCAGCTGTTACCTGTTTGAGGAGGTTGGTGTCTGACAGTCCAGCTGTTACCTGTTTGAGGAGGTTGGTGTCTGACAGTCCAGCTGTTACCTGTTGAGAGGGTTGGTGTCTGACAGTCCTGCTGTTACCTGTTTGAGGAGGTTGGTGTGTCTGACAGTCCAGCTGTTACCTGTTTGAGGAGGTTGGTGTGTCTGACAGTCAGCTGTTACCTGTTTGAGGAGGTTGGTGTCTGACAGTCCAGCTGTTACCAGTCCTCCAGCTGTTACCTGTTTGAGGAGGTTGGTGTGTCTGACAGTCCAGCTGTTACCTGTTTGAGGAGGTTGGTGTCTGACAGTCCAGCTGTTACCTGTTTGAGGAGATTGGTGTCTGACAGTCCAGCTGTTACCTGTTTGAGGAGGTTGGTGTCTGACAGTCCAGCTGTTACCTGTTTGAGGAGGTTGGTGTCTGACAGTCCAGCTGTTACCTGTTTGAGGAGGTTGGTGTGTCTGACAGTCCAGCGCTGGAAGGATGTTCCAGTGTCACTCTGGATCTCAATGAACTCATCCTCCTGGGTCTTAGGAGTCGTGATGTTGGACACCTGACAGGAGGGAGAGGAGAGATTATATCACATTATATTGTTGGAGAAAAAAATAGTGATTATATAACATTAGATTGAACTAGGAGTATGGTTCTCCTGACTGTACTAGAGGACAGTTGTGTTTGACTGGTTGATCGATGTGGTGTACTCACAGTGAATACCCTCTCTGGTTGACTGTACTAGAGGAGCGGTGGTGTACTCACAGTGAATACCCTCTCTGGTTGACTGTACTAGAGGAGCGGTGGTGTACTCACAGTGAATACCCTCTCTGGTTGACTGTACTAGAGGAGTGGTGGTGTACTCAGTGAATACCCTCTCTGGTTGACTGTACTAGAGGAGCTGTGGTGTACTCACAGTGAATACCCTCTCTGGTTGACTGTACTAGAGGAGCGGTGGTGTACTCACAGTGAATACCCTCTCTGGTTGACTGTACTAGAGGAGCGGTGGTGTACTCACAGTGAATACCCTCTCTGGTTGACTGTACTAGAGGAGCGGTGGTGTACTCACAGTGAATACCCTCTCTGGTTGACTGTACTAGAGGAGCGGTGGTGTACTCACAGTGAATACCCTCTCTGGTTGACTGTACTAGAGGAGCGGTGGGTGTACTCACAGTGAATACCCTCTCTGGTTGATTGTACTAGAGGAGCGGTGGTGTACTCACAGTGAATACCCTCTCTGGTTGACTGTACTAGAGGAGCGGTGGTGTACTCACAGTGAATACCTCTCTGGTTGACTGTACTAGAGGAGCGGTGGTGTACTCACAGTGAATACCCTCTCTGGTTGACTGTACTAGAGGAGCGGTGGTGTACTCACAGTGAATACCCTCTGTGGTTGACTGTACTAGAGGAGCGGTGGTGTACTCACAGTGAATACCCTCTCTGGTTGACTGTACTAGAGGAGCGGTGGTGTACTCACAGTGAATACCCTCTCTGGTTGACTGTACTAGAGGAGCGGTGGTGTACTCACAGTGAATACCCTCTCTGGTTGACTGTACTAGAGGAGGGGTGGTGTACTCACAGTGAATACCCTCTCTGGTTGACTGTACTAGAGGAGCGGTGGTGTACTCACAGTGAATACCCTCTCTGGTTGACTGTACTAGAGGAGGGGTGGTGTACTCACAGTGAATACCCTCTCTGGTTGACTGTACTAGAGGAGCGGTGGTGTACTCACAGTGAATACCCTCTCTGGTTGACTGTACTAGAGGAGCGGTGGTGTACTCACAGTGGATACCCTCTCTGGTTGACTGTACTAGAGGAGCGGTGGTGTACTCACAGTGAATACCCTCTCTGGTTGACTGTACTAGAGGAGCGGTGGTGTACTCACAGTGAATACCCTCTCTTGTTGACTGTACTAGAGGAGCGGTGGTGTACTCACAGTGAATACCCTCTCTGGTTGATTGTACTAGAGGAGCGGTGGTGTACTCACAGTGAATACCCTCTCTGGTTGACTGTACTAGAGGAGCGGTGGTGTACTCACAGTGAATACCTCTCTGGTTGACTGTACTAGAGGAGCGGTGGTGTACTCACAGTGAATACCCTCTCTTGTTGACTGTACTAGAGGAGAGTTGTTGGTTTGACCAGTGGTGTACTCACAGTGAATACCATCTCAGGGTGACTGTACTAGGGGAGAGTTGGTTTGACCGGAGAGTTTGGTTGACCGGTAGTGTACTCACAGTGAATACC
>NW_025749229.1:0-26475 GCF_021184085.1 Oncorhynchus gorbuscha
CTGGAATAAAGACTCTGTTTCTGTTAAGTCGCTTTTGGGTCCTCATTCACCAGCATAACACTTGCATTGTACCACCACAGATAGACATTTCAATGTGAAACATCCACTTGGCGTTTCCACTCACTACCAAATGGTGGTGAGAGGAATCGCAGTGGCAGGCAGTAGGAGAAGATGGAACAAGATGGATTTTGGCCTACATTCTGTAAAATATTCTCATCGATTATACATTTGATCTCAATACTGTTTTCTGTTCACAAAGCTAGAATAATTTACGAAACAGAGTGGACTAAGTTTTGTAGACTTTACCCTTTGCCAAAGTTTCAAAAAATTGTATAGTTTAGAAAGAATGCAAGGGCGAATTGAGTTATTGTCCATGTGCACTTCATAACATAGGCGTTCCCTAACGGAAATATGCAAACATATGCTAGAATGCTCCAATGGGAGCTAACTTGTTCTTGCTTTCCCGCTTGCCTTGCTGCCCTCCTTGCTTGTTCTGCCCGCTAAAACGAATTTGTTCCTTACAGGCAGTGGTCTATCTTGGGTTAGTTATAGACGTCTTTGGTACCACAGCACAGATGCATGACCTCGAGGACCAAAGCGCTAATCTGAACAGGTCCTTTTATACCATTTTCAATGGTCTCTTCTAATTAGGGTTCGAAATGAAATATTGACCAAAGCTGTCTACCATGTCACAACTAAACATGTGACAAATAATGTGTTGATACCTTGAGAGGTAGCTTTTGTAGTTTCATTAAATACATATAATGTTAAATGACTACATGTTCCTTATATGTATAAAAAAAGGAGGAGAGAAGGCTTCTTCCTCCCAAAGAAGATGGCGGCTCCCTTAACCATGCTATTAGTTGTAGCTGTAACGATTAGAGCAGTATTATTTAGATCAAGTTTAGCTGATATTATATCAGAAAGGGTTGAGGTGGTATCTCCACTAAATACCTGGAAAAGAGGAAGGCGCTTTATTGATAATCTTTGTGGCGAACTGCTGCTCTGTCTCGCGCTTGCTTGCTCAGCGTTGTCAGTGATGACAGTTCAAGTCGCCGGTCAGACATCTTTCTATGCTAACCGGTTGGACAGCACCAAAGTGTTATAAAGAGTTCTAGCTAGGTTCTGTCCACAAAGGAATATAGTTAACACACACACATTAAAGCCCGTATTCAATTGGCTTTACCCTCAATCTAATTTTTTGTGGGGAACCTTAATGAAAGGGAGGTACCCATCTAGCCAAGTAAATCAATCAACTCCTCCAATGAATTGAACACGGACTGTTTTTGAACTGAACCTCCAAACTTAGTGATGGGTCGTTCGCTAAGGAACGGATCTTTCGGTGAACGTCGAATCGATTTGCTTTGGTGAAAAACCAAGTTATTGGGCTCCTTGATTTGCATACTACTACTATAATTCACTAAAGAGGTTGAATCAGCACAGCAGAAACAATAAATAGTGGGGAGAGCGCGTCAATCTGGTCCACGTGGATTTTTTTTCAGTGCAGGCCATCTAATCATTTGGCCACGGTAGACATGTATTTGAACGCGCATTTCATGATCCGACATAATGGCATTCTACCTTTTGGCCTTTACGTTGGAGATTAGCCATTTTAATGTTTCTATGTCGATTTTTAAGCATTTTGAATGAGGAGCCTTTGGTGATGTCAGGGGAAGATGGAGGAAGTGTATGCTGGGTTTGAATCAAGCAGCGCGTCGATAAAAGTTTGTGAATACGAATGTTTAATGGATAGCAGTATCTAAAATTGGAGTGGATGATACGTTTTTTAATGATGATAAATCGCTTCTTGTTGGGATGCGTTTCCTGAGTAGGGATGCATATGTGGGAGACTAGTTTGAGGTGTCGAGAATTGTGAAATATGTATGCACTGGGAAAAGTGAAGCCTGTCAGTGACCAGCTGTGGTATTATCTTGACTAATTGTATTCGTGAAGAACATAGTAAGATCGCAGTGACCCTCAAAATAAGCGGACAACAAAAGTTATGGACTTCTGCGCCACCTCAGGGGGGGGTGTTCATGTTGAATACTTGAAGATAATTCCTGAGCTGTGTTCGAATACTCATACTAACCTTACTATTTGTGACTTGAATTGAGTATATAGTATGAATATAGTTAGTATGCCAAAAGTTTACGAATGTCGTACTAAATTCACCAAAATACGAGTTATAGATGTAGTGGACACTTTCCGTGCTTTTGGGGCCCATTAGGCAATTATTCAGAATATGGGAGTGACTTCACAATGTCTTCAGATTTGAAGAAAATGTCGGAAAATATGTCGGAAAATATGCAGCGGAAGTCCAATTAGAGCGGATACAAATTCATTGCTTTAACTAATTATAACAAATGTTAACATTTTGAACAATGTAATGACTTTTCAAATAAGTTACGTTACATGTTATGTTGGCTGACAATTTGTTAGTTACGCTATCCTTACTAACCGCAAAGCATTATAGCAGTACAGGTTTGTTAGCTAGTTAACGTACCTATTGTTAGTTGGCTCCTAATAATCGATCTTGCCAGGCAGTTTATTAACTAACTACGATTATTAACAGCATTTTTAGTTAAGTGGTATTGTCGTTGTGCTTTTCAATGGACATTGTTAATTCTGGCAATTTACTCCGATTTCAGAAAACTCACGCAGAATAACTGATGATTTTACAAACGCTCAACACCTGTTGAAAATGGCCGGTGTCAGCAAAAATAAGCCTAATTCAATTATTGCCAGCAGCATAGTTAGTCACCAGGATAACATGAGAACAACCTAAGCAGCTCTGCTAGGTTGAGTAAAATGTTCAGAGTGAGGTGTTCTCTCATTTGTGTCCAGACGTAGCTAGCCAACATTAGCCAGTTACGTTGGGTGCTTGACTGTAGTTGAATGCTCGGATGAACCCTACTCAGCCAAAGCGTCCACCCTGTCCAGCAGTGTGCTCGCTCACTGGTCTGTATTTACGAACGGACAATGGTCTGACAATGGTCTGGATTTTCAAATGCCCAGAGCGCACACTGCCACTCAGATTTGAATTTACAAACACACCCAAAATCCTAAAATGTTTCGCTAGTTATTTGTTATGCTAGCTAGAGGTTGCATAGCAACAGCATCAACTTCCAGTAGACAGGCAAAGCTCAAGTACACACAACTGAAACGATACCGTTCTTTTACAGTATACTAGAATTAACTAATAGTATGTAGTGTGTGTGTATATACACTCATTAAGTATGTAGTATACAGTATGTTAGTATGGGTATTGGAACACGGATATGGTGGGTGCATGTGTAACAGGGTTATATTGGTGATTCCCCTTGCCACTTTATTGTTAAGCCAATGGGTTTTTGGTTTGAGTTTGTCTTGCCTTCACCTACTCAACATGGCATCTTATTGGCTGGTTTGCATAGCTTGCTTACGAGGAGGATGTTCCAGTTAGAATCGTCCCAGTGAACAAGCACCAAACCAGCGGTAAGTTGTTGGTTGCAAAGCACCGTACGTCAAAAGTGATTTTATGCTCTCAAGTGATGATTTAAATGTACAATTTATATCAAATAGTTCGTAAATGTTATTCAAACATCACACATAAGATGCAGCGGTTTTTGGATAATATTTGTTGTGCATTTTGTTGTAGAGAATTCCCGCCAGTATTAGCTAGCACCTTACTGTGTCTGGTGGGGGGGGTTCATATATTTTTTACAGTGCGTGAGTGCAGAGTTGGATGGTGAGACGGGCATTGCATGACGTGCAATTTTGTGTCGTTCTTATCAGAATAAAGCTACATGATTGGTGCTACATATTGGAGTTCCGTGTCGATGACTGATGTACACAACGCCAGAAGAGTACTGTTACACATGGAGAAAAATAAGAAAGTCTGTCTGTCCTGTTGTTTTTTTATAAAGAGCCTGTGTAGGGATCAGATGTGTTTTTATTTTTTAACATAAGTATTTTTTGTAATTGTTCTGTTTTTGGGAATCCTGTTTCCATCCCGCACAATAGGTGGGGGGGATGCACATTAAATTGTGCCATCATCAATAAACCATAGAAGAAGAAGCCTTTTGGGAGCCAAATGAGCTGGCTCATCTAAAACTCAATGTCCATCTCTAGCTATGCAGTTGATACTTTAAAAAAGTGCTTTAAACCCTTACCATGTTTTTAAAAAAAAAGTGCTTTAAACCCTTACCATGTACCTATTATTGTTATCTGTTGCGTGCCTTTCCTTGTTTGCTGAAATCCATACTTCTTAATACAACCACTTTACTAGTTTGTTTCTCTAAAATGGCAATTCAGCGCAAATACGCATGTGCCAATTGAATCTCAGATTACATAGGCCTACAATACTCATTAAAAAGTATGGATTTCAGTGAACAAAGTCATGCAACAGAGGACAAATGTAACGGATGTGAAACGCTAGCTTAGTTAGTGGTGGTTCGCGCTAAATAGCGTTTCAATCGTTGACGTCACTTTCTCTGCAAGGGCGGTGGTTTTTGTGGAGCGATGGTTAACGATACTTCGTGGGTGACTGTTGTTGATGTGTGCAGAGGGTCCCTGGTTCTCGCCCGGGTATGGGCGAGGGGACAGTCTAAAGTTATACTGTTACACAAACATAGGTACACTAAGGTTTTAAGAATTTAACATTTTGAAGTACAGACTGCATAGTGAGTCGGAGGTTCATTAATTATTTTATTTTTTTAAATAGTCTGCGCTCAACTCCATGTAGGAGGTACTTGGCTAGTACCCTTCATTCATTATTAATCAAACAGTACATTAGCTTGTGCAAGTCAAGCCTTCTAATAGCCTCTCAATTTAAATGTGGCTTGGCTTTGTGTTTATGATATTGTTTAATGTTCAGGACCAGTTTTTGGACTTAAAATAAAAAGGACCCTACCACACAAAGTACTGTTTCGTACCCATAATGCAACAGCAAAGTGAAGTCTCTGGGCTTGTTCGACACTTAAGGCGACTGCCCACTGACTGATCTACAAATCACCTTGCATCATAAATAACTACCCATTATTATTTGTAGTTTAAGTTGGTCACAATTTACCCAGAACACATCACTGATTTTATGCTCTCGGACACCCAATCCTAGGGCATCTTGAAAGACACCATACCAACAACGGTCACCACTACACAACAGCTGTGACTAAATTCTCCAGCAACATCCTATTTTAGTCAACTTTTTGGATACGTGAGAATAGAACGTTTTGTAGTAGAATATATTTCTCAAAATAAAGCGTGCTTTAATTGCCAGGATGTCATAATTTCAGCTTTTCATGTAGTATGAATTTGCTGCCATCTTGAGGAAGTGAATCGACCTATGTTTCTCAGAACAGCTGAAAACCAGTGATGTAGAGTAAAAAAAAAAGTTTTTTAAAAGTGGATAAACACTTATCTCCCTTTGCTGTAGGTAATGTTGATATCTAGTAAAGTTGATATCCTACCATGGCACAGTTTATCATGAACTGCATGATATTTATTTTGTCATCATTTGTCACTTAACACAATTTTGTTGTATTCCTTCACTGCTATGTATAGTGCCACCGCAGTCAGAGCATTTGCCATCTGTAGGGCAGGTTGAGAAAGAGAAGAGAACCCAGTTGAGTGAGTATGGATGGATATGACCTTTGGGAATCACTCTTATTATGCTCCTCAATCAACCATCTGCTCTAGTGGACACTGGTTTCTGTGTAGCATCCAGGTAAACTGTTACAGCTAATTGTCTATGAGCAAAACTAGCAATGAAATATCACTGGACCCTCTATTTGATATAGGTATCAAACTGTGTTGTGATATTATAGACAGTGATATCACTGAATTAGTATATTAGGGGCTGCACTCACCATAAACAAAATCTCTGTATAATCAATAACAAAGTGAAAGAAGTATATAATGAGGGGAGTCTGAAAGAGAACAGATGACCTCATAATTATAACACTGAATGTATTAAATGAATGAAGCAGCACATTGTGATACAATGTTACTAGTTTAACGGAATGAGGAGGAGACTGACCTCATGGAACACATCCCCTGCATATGGCAATACGCCCAGGTCCAGGAGAGCCAGGCATTCCACAACTACAAATAACAAATCATAAAGCATCAACATATGGAACCCAAAGAATCTATAGTGCATCTTGTGATAGTTGGGCTGGTTAAAATAAGTTATATTTTTTGCCTGATTCAGTTTTTTCCCAAATTTAATTTTCTCGGTTTAGTTTTTTTAGGTTATCATTTTCAGGTGTTCGCTCTCAAAATAACACTTTTAAAAAAGTATAAAACAGACAGATTTGATGTTTAAACCACATCAGGAGACCACTTATGAGGTTTTGGAAAAATGTAAGACATTTTTGTTGCCCATTAATTCAACTGTTTTTTGCTTAACAATGTTTCTGTAGCTCTCGTGATTCACTGATAAAATAAAGGTGATTGCAGAGTTTGGAAAACAAATGGCGACTGGATTGATGCAAATAATCTTGATATTATTCTGTCAGGTTGGTATAGGCTACTTTGTAGTTAACATTTAATTGAGAAGGTTTTGGGGAAAGCCTTTCCTTCTACCAGAAGACAGCTGTTTCAATTGATCATCCTCGAGATGTTTCTACGCCTTTATTGTAGTTCACCAGTGGTAATTTCTATTGATTGGACATGATTTGGAAAGGCACACACCTGTCTATAATATGGTCCCACAGTTGACAGTGCATGTTAGAGCAAAAACCAAGCCATGAGGTGGAAGGAATTATCCGTAGAGCTCCGATACAGGATTGTGTCGAGGCACAAATCTGTGGAAGGGTACCAAAAATGTCTGCAGCATTGAAGGTCACCAAGAACACAGTGGCCTTAATCATTTTTAATTCTTAATCAAGTTTGGAACCACCAAGTTCCTTCTTAGAGCAGGCCGCCCGGCCAAACTAAGCAAAAAAAGGAGGTAAACCAAGGTGAACCAAGAACCCGATGGTCACTCTGACAGAGCTCCAAGAGTTCCTCTGTGGAGATGGAAGAACCATCCAGAAGGACAACCATCTCTGCAGCACTCCACCAATCAGACCTTTATGGTAGAGTGGCCAAATGGAAGGCAGAATCATGCTGTGCTGATGTTTTTCAGTGACTGGGACTGTTTAAAAAAAAAAAAAATATTCATTAGCAAAAAATGTCTAAACCTGTTTTTGCTTTATTATGGGCTATTGTGTGTAGATTTATTAGATTGTTATATTTATTTTTAAATCCATTTTAGAATGAATTGGGGAAAAGTGAAGGTCTGAATGCATTGTATGCTAATGCTAAAAATATTAATCTTCTCATGAACCATAAGTCAGATTGAATCAAGATTTGGTATAAAGACTCAATGAATTGTATAATAATAGTGAAGACATCAAAACTATGAAATAACACAGAATCATGTAGTAACCAAAAAAGTGTTAAACAAATCAAAGTAGCCACCATTTGCCCTGATGACAGCTGTGCACACTATGGGCATTCACTCAACCAGCTTCATTAGGTAGTCACCTGGAATGCATTTCAATTAGCAGGTGTGCCTTGTTCAAAGTTAATTTGTGGAATTTCTTTGAACATCAGTTGTGTTGTGACAAGGTAGGGTTGGTATACAGAAGATATCTCTATTTGGTAAAAGAACAAGTCCATAGTATGGCAAGAAACAGATCAAATAAGCAAAGCAAAACAACAGTGCATCATTACCTTAAGACATGAAGGTCAGTCAATACGGAACCTTTTAAGGACTTTAAAGGTTTATTCAAATGCAGTCACAAAAACCATCCAGCGCTATGATGAAACTGGCTCTCATGAATCAGGACTGCAACAGGAAAGGAAGACCCAGTTACCTCTGCTGCAGAGGATTAGTTCACTAGAGTTAACTGCATCTCAGAATGTGGCCCAAAAACCAGTTCTTCAGAGTTCAAGTAATAGACACATCTCAACATCAACGGTTCAGAGGAGACTACTTTAAGCAGGCCTTCATGGTCGAATTGCTGCAAAGAAACCACTATTAAGGGACACCAATATGAAGAGTAGACTTGCTTGGGCCAAGAAACATGAGCAATGAACATTAGACCGGTGGAAATCTGTCCTTTGGTCTGGTGAGTCCAAATTTGAGATTTTTGGTTCCAACCAGCCGTTTCATTGTGAGACACAGAGTAGGTGAACGGATGATCTCTGCGTGTGTGGTTCCCACCATGAAGCATGGAGAAGGAGGTGTGGGGCTGCTTTGCTGGTGACACTGTCATTTATTTAGAGTTGAAGGCACACTTAACCAGCATGGCTACCACAGAATTCTGCAGCGATACGCCATCTGGTTTGCGCTTAGTCCCACTATCATTTTGTTTTTCAACAGGACAATGACCCAACACACCTCCAGGCCGTGTAAGGGCTATTTGACAAAGAAGGAGAGTTATGCAGTGCTGCATCAGATGACCTGGTCTCCACAATCATCCGACCTCAACCCAGTTGATATGGTTTGGGATGAGTTGGACCGCATAGTGAAGGAAAAGCAGCGAACAAGTGCTCATCATATGTGGGAACTCCTTCAAGACTGTTGGAAAAGCATTCCAGGTGAAGGGTGGATACTTTAAAGTATATTTAACACTTGTTTTGGTTACTACATGATTCCATATGTGTTATTTCATAGTTTTGATGTCTTGACTATGTTTCTAAAATGTAGAAAATAGTAAAAATAAAGAAAAACCCTTGAATGAGTAGATGTCCAAACTTTTTATTGGTACTAAGTATTCAGACCCTTTACTTAGTACTTTATTGAAGCTCCTTTGGCAGCAATTACAGCCTTGAGTCTTCTTGGGAATTATGCTAAAAGCTTGGCACACCTGTATTTAAGGATTTTCTCCCATTCTTCTCTGCAGATTCTTTCAAGCTCTGTCAGGTTGGATGAGGAGTGTTGCTGCGAGCTATTTTAAGGTCTTTCCAGAGATGTTTGACTGGGTTCCCGTTCGGGCTCTGGTTGGGCCACTCAAGGACATTGAGACTTTTCCCGACGCCACTATTACCTTGGCTGTGTGCTTTGGGTCATTGTCCTCTTGAAAGGTGAACCCTCGCCCCCAGTCAGGCCCTGAGTGCTCTGGAGCAGGTTTTTGTCAAGGATCTTTCCAAGTCCCTGCTGCTGAAAAACATCCACACAACATGATGCTGCCACCACCATGGGATTGTGCCAGGTTTCAGCCAGATGTGACGCTTGGACTTCAGGCCAAAGAGTTCAAACTTTTTTACATCAGATCAGAGAATCTTGTTTCTAATGGTCAGTCTTTTAGGTGCCTTTTTGCAAATTCCAAGTGGACTGTCATGTGCCTTTTTCTGAGGTGTGGCTTCCGTCTGGCCACTCTTCCATAGAGTGCTGCAGAGATGGTTTCCTTCTGGAAGGTTCTCCCATGTCCACAGAGCAAGTCCGGAGCTCTGTCAGAGTGACCATCTATTTCTTGGTCACCTCCCTGACCAAGGCCCTTCTCCGATTGCTCAGTTTGGACGGGCGCCCAGCTCTAGAAAGAGCCTTGGTGTTTCCAAACTTCTTCCATTTAAGAATGATGGAGGCCACTCTGTTCTTGGGGACCAATGTTGCAGAATTTGTTTGGTACCCTTCCCCAGATCTTCGCCTTGACACAATCCTGTCTTGGAGCTCTACGGACAATTCCTTTGATCTCATGGCTTGGTTTTTTCTCTGACATGCACTGTCAACTGTGGGACCTTGTATATACAGGCGAGTGACTTTCCAAATCATGTCCAATCAATTGAATTTACCATAGGTGGACTCCAATCAAGTTGTAGAAACATTTCAGGGATGATCAATGGAAACAAGATGCACCAGAGCTCAATTTAAAGTATCATAGCAAAGGGTCTGAATACTTATGTAAATAATACATGTGCAAAATTTTCTAAAAACTTGTTTTCGCTTTGTACAATGGGGTATTGTGTAAATGGAGGGACAAAAATAATTGTATCCATTATAGAATAAGGCTGTAATGATGTAGACAAAGGGATCTGAATACTTTGAGAATGGCTAATTAAACAGCCCATATGATGGTGCAGCACTTGTAGACTAGCAAAGGACAGCACCGCCACAGATGAAAGGAGAAACTAGTAGTGATCAAACCTGAGTTAGTAGCATATCAATCCCCGCTCGCCTTACTCCCTCTAACAGTCAAATCTGAAAGTAACGCAAAGTAATAACTAGTAATATAACTTATTTCCACACAAAGTAATATTTTAAATAGCACAATACTTTTGTAAAATTTTACGAGTAATATTACATTTTCAGGTAACTAATCCCAACACTGATTATGAAAGGGCCTTCATGCATTGTGTGATCGTTCTCTCCTACTGTGTGAATGCTTCTCTCTGTGTCTCTTCCCCAGCCTCTCCATGCCAGATCTCACCCCCAACATAGGCCTCTTCTGGTACTTCTTTGCCGAGATGTTTGAGCACTTCCGCCTCTTCTTCATCTGTGTCTTTCAGATCAACGTGTTCTTCTACACAATTCCACTCTCCATCAAGCTAAAGTGAGTCCCCTTCATCAGCTCTTCAACTCAGTGGGGAGAGACTAAGGTTGTCATTTTTGTGGTTCAGAAGAGCACAGATTTGTGGGGCAAAATACAGTAACCCTTCAAATATGTTTGCACTGTACCAATAGATGCACGTTAGCACATATGCTAATGCAAAAAATACTTTATAAATATATTCTCCTCATGAACCATAAATCAGTTTGACTCAAGATTGACTCGTCAAAGACATTACCCTGATGAACCATGTTAAGTTTGGCATTGATATCTTAAAAGAAAAACAATTATATTTTTAGACTATGCAACGCTAATTGGTTTTGACTTGGCTGTGTGAGTAAAAAAATGTAATGGTCACATCATTCGAGCTGCACATTCACCTCACTCAAAACGTCCTATTTTTTAGGAGGCTAAAACCATGATTTGGTCCAAAACGAACCATAGAACCTAATGACACCAGATGGAATGTAGACCAACAGTACGTCTTAACTTAGTTTCAGAAAAGCTAAAGGATTGGTCAAAAGATGGCTAAATTATAGACAAATAAAAATCTGATTTTACGTGTCCATTTAAACCACTAAGTCCTCTACACCGAATCCTATTAACTTGAAACTTTAAGATGAACCACACTGAATTTGGTATTGATATCCCAATAAACAAGGAAACTATTATAGAGCCAATGAACACCCGATTGGCACCTGTGTTTTTCTGTTGCTCATTAGAAAAATTAGATTTCAGTCTTGGCGGTGTGTTTCCTGACCGGTTCTGTGTTTGGTTAAGGATATTTGTCCCCCATGAGACACTAGCCAATTTCACTTCCTCAAAACCCCAGAATGAATCTAATATAACTGTAATTCATTTTGAAGTTTTTGCAGTGGATGCTTTAGTTGTGCAATTTTACATCTAACTAATGTGTTTGGGGAGTTCTCAAGTAACAAAATGTGCACTGTGTTGTTTTATGTAAATTGGCAGAGCTGCTGAGCGCTGTCTGCTATTGGATAGAGAGTGATCACTGCAGCTGTTCACCCCGTGTCAGTTACCTGTTGTGCTGCATAGATATTCGAACTATGTTTTAGACAAGATTTACTTTGACCTAAATGTATCCTATTTTCCCTAGAATAAGTGTTTGACTCATCAATACTACATAGGCTGTTTTCAAAGGTAGTCATTGCTTTTTAAAGGCAGTCGCTTTTTAACAATTAATTATTTTCCTATGTAACGCTAATGCTCAACATCATCTGCAATGATCTTCTCATGAACTATATTTCAGAATCACTCCAGATTTTGTTTTTATTGTAATGCTCCGGGTGTCGTGGGTGTGGAGTCAAACGCAGGAGACAGAGAGTGCAATGCTGTGCGTCTTTAATAGCACCAACGCACCACAGGGTGCTCACAAATGTAACGGCCCCAAACGCAGGGAATGAAAATGTACAATGGAAAAATCACGACCAGGCACTAACACGTACCTCTACAACAGAGCCGAAGGTTACACTGAAATAATTCCGCACAACAACCAGGCGGGCCGGCTGACTAATAAAGACAAACTAATCATACATAAACAGGTGCTACCAATAAACATACAAGGAGGGGGAGGAAAGACAATCAGTGGCAGCTAATAGGCCGGTGACGACGACCGCCGAGCGCCACCCGCCCGGGAAGAGAAACCACCCTCGGTTGGACCCTATCCACATCGATGGAACAGTAGTGGAGAGGGTAGCAAGTTTTAAGTTCCTCGGCATACACATCACAGACAAACTGAATTGGTCCACTCACACTGACAGCGTCGTGAAGGCGAGGCAGCGCCTCTTCAACCTCAGGAGGCTGAAGAAATTTGGCTTGTCACCAAAAGCACTCACAAACTTCTACAGATGCACAATCGAGAGCATCCTGGCGGGCTGTATCACAACCTGGTACGGCAACTGCTCCGCCCTCAACCGTAAGGCTCTCCAGAGGGTAGTGAGGTCTGCACAACGCATCACCGGGGCAAACTATCTGCCCTCCAGGACACCTACACCACCCGATGTTACAGGAAGGCCATAAAGATCATCAAGGACATCAACCACCGAACCACTGCCTGTTCACCCCGCTATCATCCAGAAGGCGAGGTCAGTACAGGTGCATCAAAGCTGGGACCGAGAGACTGAAAAACAGCTTCTATCTCAAGGCCATCAGACTGTTAAACAGCCACCACTAACATTGAGTGGCTGCTGCCAACACACTGTCATTGACACTGACCCAACTCCATCCACTTTAATAATGGGATTTGATGGGAAATTATGTAAATATATCACCAGCCACTTTAAACAATGCTACCTTATATAATGTTACTTAACCTACATTATTCATCTCATGTGCATACGTATATACTGTACTCTACATCATCGACTGCATCCTTATGTAATACATGTATCACTAGCCACTTTAACTATGCCACTTTGTTTACTTTGTCTACATACTCATCTCATATGTATATACTGTACTCAATACCATCTACTGTATGCTGCTCTGTACCATCACTCATTCATATATCCTTATGTAAATATTCTTTATCCCCTTACACTGTGTATAAGACAGTAGTTTTGGAATTGTTAGTTAGATTACTTGTTGGTTATCACTGCATTGTCGGAACTAGAAGCACAAGCATTTCGCTACACTCGCATTAACATCTGCTAACCATGTGTATGTGACAAATAAAATTTGATTTGATTTGATTTTGACATTTATACTTATTACATCAGTCTTGAATAGTTTTAATGCATTCAAATATGGCCACACTGTACCTATAGATGCACATACAGTCCATTCATCAATCTACACACAATACCCCATAATGACAAAGCAAAAACAGGTTTGTAGTGTTATGCACTTGAGTGAGGACCCAAAAGCGGTTTAACAAAAACAGAGTCCTTTAATGTAAACACAGGGAAGACATAGATCCTCTTCAGATGTAGATCATGGAAAAATAGACAACCCGCAGAGAGGGCGACAAAATGAAACAAAAAGTCCTTCTGACAATTACAAAAGAGCCCCCTTCTTAGCAGCAGAGGAGAATAGCTGGGTTAGCGGCGACAGGCTGCAGGTCTCTCTGGGTAGGCGCGGGTCGTAGAGGAACAGTGGTACCTAATCTCACGTAGCATCAGATGAACTGGACACAGTACAAACGATAAGACAGTTAGCTGAGTACAGGATGCACTTGCCAGGCAGATTCCGACAGGACGGGACAAGGATGAAGCAAACGAGACGATAGCTTGTTTCTGGCATGAGAAACTCAAACGAGAATCTGACAAAGAAAGAAGCAGGAACAGAGAGAGAAATAGAGACCTAATCAGAGGGAAAAAGGGAACAGGTGGGAAAAGGGTGAACGAGGTAGTTAGAGGAGATGAGGAACAGCTGGAGGAGGAGAGAAAGAGAAGGTAACCTAATAGGACCAGCAGAGGGAGACAGAGTGAAGAGAAAGAACAGGAACAAGACATAATATGACAAGACATGACATGTAGTTTATTTTTTATGAATTTGCACACAAAAAAATCACATTTACATAAGTATTCAGACCCTTTACTCAATACTTTGTTGAAGCACCTTTGGCAGTGATTACAGCCTCGAGTCTTCTTGGGTATGATGCTACAAGTTTGGCACAACTGCAAAGTAGAGATCATTGATGAAAACCTGCTCCAGAGTGCACAGGACCTCAGACTGGGACGAAGGTTCACCTTCCAAGGAGACAACGACCCTAAGCACACAGCCAAGACGACGCAGGAGTGGCATGGGGACATGTCTCTGAATGTCCTTGAGTGGCCCAGCCAGAGCCCGAACTTGAACCCGATTTTGATATCTGGAGAGACCTGAAAATATCTGTGCAGTGATGTTCTCCATCCAACCTGACAGAGCTTGAGGGGATCTTCAGAGAAGAATGGGAGAAACTCCCCAAATACAGGTGTGCCAAGCTTGTAGCGTCATACCCAAGAAGACTCAAGGCTGTAATCGCTTCCAAATGTGCTTCAACAAAGTACTGAGTAAAGGGTCTGAATACTTAAGTAAATGTGATATTTCAGTTTTTTTTTAATACATTTGCAAAAATGTCAACCTGTTTTTGTATTGTGTGTAGATTTATATTATTTAATTTAAAAAAATTGGAAATACATTTTAGAATAGGGCTGTAACTTAACAAAATGTGGATAAAGTGAAGTGGTCTGAATACTTTTTGAATACACTGTATGCTAATGCTAAAAATACTTAATCTTCCCATGAACCGTAACACGAAACCCAAACCGGCTGCGTACGTGCACCATCGTGCATAAATGTATTTTGATCCCCCACACCAAACGCAATCACGACACGCAGGTTAAAATATCAAAACAAACTGTGACCAATTATATTAATTTGGAGACAGGTCGAAAATAATTAAACGTTTATGGCAATTTAGCTAGCTAGCTTGCTAGCTAATTTGTCTTGGGATATAAACATTGAGTTGTTATTTTACCTGAAATACACAAGGTCCTCTACTCCGCCAATTAATCTACACATTAAACGGTCAACCAAATCATTTCTAGTCATCTCTCCTCCCAGGCTTTTTCTTCTCTTGACTTTACATTGCGATTGGCAACTTTCATAAATTAGGTGCATTACCGCCACTGACCTCGTTTGTCTTTCAGTCACCCATGTGGGTATAACCAATGAGGAGATGGCACTTGGGTACCTGCTTCTATAAAACCAATGAGGAGATGGGAGAGACAGGACTTCCAGCCCGATCTGCGTCACAAATAGAACTGACTTCTATTTTAGCCCTTGGCAATGCAGTCGCTCGTTGGCGCACGCGAGCAGTGTGGGTGCAATAATTGAATAACATGTATGTCTACATTTATTTTGCAACACTCGTGCAAAATACGACGCGAGTGGTGTACTCAGCCTGTAACTCAGATTGACTCAAGATTTGGTATAAAGACTCAATGAATTACACTCAAATTTATTTGAGAATGATTAGTTGCTGCATTTAGATGGAACCACAAGGGCTATAAGAACTAGACTGATGGATATGGGGCCATGAACTTTGGTATGTATACCTTATGCGTATGTCCTTAGAAGCTCTGTGAAAATAAAGTCACTGTAACCTTAGAAACTAGTTGGTTGCACTATAGATGTCATTGGCACCAGTGGCATAGGCTTTTAGAGCAATATCTGATGATCGTCTGGGATATGCTTAACACCCCGGCAGTCCTACAATCTAAGCTAGATGCCCTCAATCTCACACAAATCATCAAAGAACCCACCAGGTACAACCCTAACTCTGTAAGCAAGGGCACCCTCATAGACGTCATCCTGACCAACTGGCCCTCCAAATACACCTCCGCTGTCTTCAACCAGGATCTCAGCGACCACTGCCTCATTGCCTGTATCCACTACGGTGCCGCAGTCAAACGACCACCCCTCATCACTGTCAAACGCTCCCTAAAACACTTCTGTGAGCAGGCCTTTCTAATCGACCTGGCCCGGGTATCCTGGAAGGACATTGACCTCATCCCGTCAGTTGAGGATGCCTGGTCATTCTTTAAAATTAACTTCCTCACCATTTTAGATAAGCATGCTCCGTTCAAAAAATGCAGAACTAAGAACAGATACAGCCCTTGGTTCACTCCAGACCTGACTGCCCTCGACCAGCACAAAAACATCCTGTGGCGGACTGCAATAGCATCGAACAGTCCCCGAGATATGCAACTGTTCAGGGAAGTCAGGAACCAATACACGCAGTCAGTCAGGAAAGCTAAGGCCAGCTTCTTCAGGCAGAAGTTTGCATCCTGTAGCTCCAACTCCAAAAGGTTCTGGGACACTGTGAAGTCCATGGAGAACAAGAGCACCTCCTCCCAGCTGCCCACTGCACTGAGGCTAGGGAACACGGTCACCACCGACAAATCCATGATTATCGAAAACTTCAACAAGCATTTCTCAACGGCTGGCCATGCCTTCCGCCTGGCTACTCCTACCTCGGCCAACAGCCCCGGCCCCCGCAGCTCCTCGCCCAAGCCTCTCCAGGTTCTCCTTTACCCAAATCCAGATAGCAGATGTTCTGAAAGAGCTGCAAAACCTGGACCCGTATAAATCAGCTGGGCTTGACAATCTGGACCCTCTATTTCTGAAACTATCCGCTGCCATTGTCGCAACCCCTATTACCAGCCTGTTCAACCTCTCTTTCATATCGTCTGAGATCCCCAAGGACTGGAAAGCTGCCGCAGTCATCCCCTCTTCAAAGGGGTGACACCCTGGACCCAAACTGTTACAGACCTATATCCATCCTGCCCTGCCTATCTAAGGTCTTGAAAGCCAAGTCAACAAACAGGTGACTGACCATCTCAAATCCCACCGTACCTTCTCCGCTATGCAATCTGGTTTCCGAGCCGGTCACGGGTGCACCTCAGCCACACTCAAGGTACTAAACGACATCATAACCGCCATCGATAAAAGACAGTACTGTGCAGCCGTCTTCATCGACCTTGCCAAGGCTTTCGACTCTGTCAATCACCATATTCTTATCGGCAGACTCAGTAGCCTCGGTTTTTCGGATGACTGCCTTGCCTGGTTCACCAATTACTTTGCAGACAGAGTTCAGTGTGTCAAATCGGAGGGCATGTTGTCCGGTCCTCTGGCAGTCTCTATGGGGGTGCCACAGGGTTCAATTCTCGGGCCGACTCTTTTCTCTGTATATATCAATGATGTTGCTCTTGCTGCGGGCGATTCCCTGATCCACCTCTACGCAGACGACACCATTGTATACACTTTCGGCCCGTCATTGGACACTGTGCTATCTAACCTCCAATCGAGCTTCAATGCCATACAACACTCCTTCCGTGGCCTCCAACTGCTCTTAAACGCTAGTAAAACCAAATGCATGCTTTTCAACCGATCGCTGCCTGCACCTGCATGCCCGACTAGCATCACCACACTGGATGGCTCCGACCTTGAATATGCGGACACCTATAAGTACCTAGGTGTCTGGCTAGACTGCAAACTCTCCTTCCAGACCCATATCAAACATCTCCAATCGAAAATCAAATCAAGAATCGGCTTTCTATTCCGCAACAAAGCCTCCTTCACTCACGCTGCCAAGCTTACCCTAGTAAAACTGACTATCCTACCGATCCTCGACTTCGGCGACGTCATCTACAAAATTGCTTCCAACACTCTACTCAGCAAACTGGATGCAGTTTATCACAGTGCCATCCGTTTTGTCACTAAAGCACCTTATACTACCCACCACTGCGACTTGTATGCTCTAGTCGGCTGGCCCTCGCTACATATTCGTCGCCAGACCCACTGGCTTCAGGTCATCTACAAGGCCATGCTAGGCAAAGCTCCGACTTATCTCAGCTCACTGGTCACGATGGCAACACCCATCCGTAGCACGCGCTCCAGCAGGTGTATCTCATTGATCATCCCTAAAGCCAACACCTCATTCGGCCGCCTTTCGTTCCAGTACTCTGTTGCCTGTGACTGGAACGAATTGCAAAAATCGCTGAAGTTGGAGACTTTTATCTCCCTCCCCTACTTTAAGAATGATTACCTGCTGCATTCAAAGATAACTAATTTACAGTACTAGACTCAATTTTACTTGCATCATCGTTGTGGTGTTGAGAGATCAACATGGTAATGCTTTCAGTTTGTACATAAAGGAAGATGGCAAGCGCTATCATATAAAAACTTTATCCAACTCATTTTGTCCTTTCGGTCATATGTGAAATGTTCATTGCTGATTGCAGCTACAGTTGAAGTCGGAAGTTTACATACACCTTAGCCAAAAATACATTTAAACTCAGTTTTTCACTATTCCTGACATTTAATCCAAGTAAAAATTTAGGATCACCACTTTGTTTTAAGAATGTGAAATGTCAGAAATCTTGGCTTATTTATTCTGGTTTTCCCATGATGTCAAGCAAAGAGGCACTGAGTTTGAAGGTTGGCCTTGAAATACATCCACAGGTACACCTCCAATTGAGTCAAATTATGTTAATTAGCCTATCAGAAGCTTCTGAAGCCATGACATAATTTTCTGGAATTTTCCAAGTTGTTTAAAGGCACTGTGAACTTAGTGTATGTAAACTTGCAACTTCATGTTATGCTGGTGAATGAGGACCCAAAAAGCGACTTAACGAAAACAGAGTCTTTATTCCAGTATATGACAAAAGTAATAATCCTGGAAAAATCAAGAAGAAAACAAAACAGGAAAAACTTAAATCCACTCGTAGTAACGAGGACAGACTGGAGACTCGACCATTGACTGCAGGTTGCTTCGGGAAGGCACCGACCGTAGCAGACTAAGACACCTGCTCACACGCAGCATCTGAAGGAGACAAAACACGACAGGGCGAGACAAGGACACAGCACAGCGAACATCATACAAGGATCCGACAAGGACAGAAGCGGAAAACAAGGGGAGAAATAGGGACTCTAATCAGAGGGCAAAATAGGGGACAGGTGTGAAAAGAGTAAATGAGTGAGTTAGGAGAATGAGGAACAGCTGGGAGCAGGAACGGAACGATAGAGAGAAGAGAGAGAGGGAGGGGGAGAGAGAGGGATAGAAAAAGGAACGAACCTAATAAGACCAGCAGGGGGAAACTAACAGAAGGGAAAGCACAAAGACAAGACATGACAATATATGACAGTACCCCCCCACTCACCGAGCGCCTCCTGGCGCACTCGAGGAGGAACACTGGCGGCAACGGAAGAAATCATAGATCACAAACGGTCCAGCACGTCCCGAGAAAGAACCCAACTCCTCTCCTCAGGACCGTAACGGAAGACGAAGAAGAGGGAATCTAGGGCTACTACTCTAAAAAAAAAATGAGACACGGGTAGAGAACTGTAAGCTTTAGAGCAAACAGGACCAAACAGGCCAGGAGAGTAACAACTAGGGACAGACTGAGACACAGCAAGGCTAAGACCAGGAACAGGAGAGAGGCGGTGGCTGTGGACAGACTAAGACACAGCAAGTGCAGGAGCAGGACCAGGAGAGATGCGGTGGCAGGGAACAGACTGAGACACAGCAAGGGCAGGAGAGATGCGGTGGCTGGGGACAGACTGAGACCCAGCAAGACCAGGAGCAGAAGCAGAAAAAAGTTACCAGACTTATTCTGCGCGCAGTCCGAACAAGCAGCCACGAAACGGCGCGTGTCACGCTCCTGAGTAGGCCACCAAAACCGCTGGCGAATAGAAGCAAGCGTACCCCGAACGCCGGGGTGGCCAGCTAACTTGGCAGAGTGCGCCCACTGAAGAACAGCCAGACGAGTAGAGACGGGAACGAAAAGAAGGTTACTAGGACAAGCGCGCGGCGACGGAGTGTGAGTGAGTGCTTGCTTAACCTGTCTCTCAATTCCCCAGACAGTCAACCCGACAACACGCCCAACAGGAAGAATCCCCTCGGGATCGGTAGAAGCCACAGAAGAACTAAAGAGACGGGATAAAGCATGAGGCTTGGTGTTCTTAGTACCCGGGCAATAAGAAATAACGAACTCGAAACGAGCGAAAAACAACGCCCAACGAGCATGACGCGCATTCAGTCGTTTGGCAGAACGGATGTACTCAAGGTTCTTTCCCAAAAACAGAACGATCAAAAACCCTTATCATCTCCTCTTTAAAGTTCAGATAATCGTTAGTACACTCAGCGCTTGCCTCCCAGATAGCTGTGCCCCACTGCCGAGCCCGACCAGTAAGGAGTGATATGACGTAGGCAATCCGAGCTCTCTCTCTTGAGTATGTGTTGGGCTGGAGAGAGAACACAATATCACACTGGGTGAAAAGGAGCGGCACTCAGTGGGCTGCCCAGAGTAACATGGTGGGTTATTAACCCTAGGTTCCGGAGACTCGGAAGACCCGGAAGTAGCTGGTGGCACGAGACGAAGACTCTGATACTGTCCTGAGAGGTCGGAGACCTGAGCGGCCAGGGTCTCAACGGCATGCCGAGCAGCAGACAATTCCTGCTCGTGTCTGCCGAGCATCGCTCCCTGGAACTCGAGAGTAGAGTAGAGAGACTCCATAGTCGCTGGGTCCATTCTTGGTCGGATCCTTCTGTTATGCTGGTGAATGAGGACCCAAAAGCGACTTAACGAAAACAGAGTCTTTATTCCAGTATATGACAAAAGTAATAATCCTGGAAAAATCAAGAAGAAAACAAAACAGGAAAAAACTTAAATCCACTCGTAGTAACGAGGACAGACTGGAGACTCGACCATTGACTGCAGGTTGCTTCGGGAAGGCACCGACCGTAGCAGACTAAGACACCTGCTCACACGCAGCATCTGAAGGAGACAAAACACGACAGGGCGAGACAAGGACACAGCACAGCGAACATCATACAAGGATCCAACAAGGACAGAAGCGGAAAACAAGGGGAGAAATAGGGACTCTAATCAGAGGGCAAAATAGGGGACAGGTGTGAAAAGAGTAAATGAGTGAGTTAGGAGAATGAGGAACAGCTGGGAGCAGGAACGGAACGATAGAGAGAAGAGAGAGAGGGAGGGGGAGAGAGAGGGATAGAAAAAGGGAATGAACCTAATAAGACCAGCAGGGGGAAACGAACAGAAGGGAAAGCACAAAGACAAGACATGACAATATATGACAAAACATGACACTTCAGCTGTATATTTACTATCAATGTTCCTAGCAGGTTTCCATTAGCAGGTAATTAAAATAAACTAAAAGCTGATAATTGTAGCCGGCCAAATTGTCCGCGGCTACTTATCATTCACCCCGATTTTGCGCTTCTGTCATGTATTGTCATATTGTCATGTCGTGTCCCTGTGCTTTCTCTTCTATTCGTTTCCCCCTGCTGGTCTTATTAGGTTTCTTTCCTCTCTATCCCTTTCTCTCTCTATCGTTCCGTTCCTGCTCCCAGCTGTTCCTCATTCTCCTAACGACCTCGTTTACTCTCTCACACCTGTCCCCTATTTTGCCCTCTGATTAGGTCTCTATTTCTCTCTCGGTTTCTGCCTCTGTCCTTGTCGGATTCTTGTTTGCTGTTTGCTGTGTCCTTGTTCCGTCCTGTCGTGTTTTGCCTTATCATCAGATGCTGCGTGTGAGCAGGTGTCTCTGTCCGCTACGGCCCGCGCCTACCCGAAGGGACCTGCAGTCTGTTGCCGCTTATCCTGCAATTCCCCTCAACAACTTGAGGATTTATGTTTTCCCCGTTTGGACATTTCCTGTGAAGGATTGAGGATTATGTTATCTCTGTTTGGACTTTAATAAACTCAGTTTCTGTTAAGTCGCTTTTGGGTCCTCACTCACCTGCATAACAGAAGAATCCGACCAAGAATGGACCCAGCGACTACGGATCCTCGCTACTCAGCCGTCGAGATCCAGGGAGCGATGCTCGGCAGACACGAGCAGGAATTGTCTGCTGCTCGGCATGCCGTTGAGACCCTGGCCGCTCAGGTCTCCGACCTCTTAAGACAGTTTCACAATCTCCGTCTCGATCCACCAGCTACTTCCTGGGCTTCAGAGTCTCCGGAACCCAGAATTAATAACCCACCGTGTTACTCTGGGCAGCCCACTGAATGCCGCTTGTTTCTCACCCAGTGTGATATTGTGTTCTCTCTCCAGCCCAACACATACTCAAGGGGAAGAGCTCGTATCGCCTACGTCATATCTCTCCTTACTGGATGGGTTCGTGAGTGGGGCACGGCAATCTGGGAGGCAAGGGCTGAGTGTACTAACGAGTATCAGAACTTTAAAGAGGAGATGATACGGGTTTTTGATCGTTCAGTTTTTGGGAAAGAGGCTTCCAGGGCCCTGGCTTCCCTATGTCAAGGTGATCGATCCATAACGGATTACTCTATAGAGTTTCGCACTCTTGCTGCCTCCAGTGACTCCACGCTGAGGTTAAGGATGAGATTCTCTCCCGGGAGGTTCCTTCCAGCGTGGATTCTTTGATTGAACTCGCCATCCGCATAGAACGACGGGTAGATCTTCGTCACCGAGCTCGTGGAAGGAGCTCGCGTTAACAGTGTCTCCCCTCTCCGCATCACTACCATCTCCTCCCACTGGCTCAGGTGTTGAGCCCATGCAGCTGGGGGGTATTCGCATCTCGACTAAGGAGAGGGAACGGAGAATCACCAACCGCCTCTGTCTCTATTGCGGTTCCGCTGGACATTTTGTCATTTCATGTCCAGTAAAAGCCAGAGCTCATCAGTAAGCGGAGGGCTACTGGTGAGCGCTACTACTCAGGTCTCTCCGTCAAGATCCTGTACTACCTTGTCGGTCCATCTACGCTGGACCGGTTCGGCTGCTTCCTGCAGTGCCTTGATAGACTCTGGGGCTGAGGGCTGTTTTATGGACGAAGCCTGGGCTCAGGAACATGACATTCCTCTCAGACAGTTAGGGGGAGCCCACGGCCATGTTCGCCTTGGATGGTAGTCCTCTCCCCAGTATATTATGTG
Source organism: Oncorhynchus gorbuscha (assembly GCF_021184085.1). NCBI lineage: Eukaryota > Metazoa > Chordata > Actinopteri > Salmoniformes > Salmonidae > Oncorhynchus > Oncorhynchus gorbuscha. Next base: position 22,937 of record NW_025749229.1, read on the forward strand.
AAACACTACCTTTAACCCTCACAGTTTCTGGTAACCATAGTGAAACCATTTCTTTTTTGATTTTTCGTTCACCTTTTACACCTGTTGTTTTGGGTCATCCCTGGCTAGTGTGTCATAATCCTTCTATTAATTGGTCTAGTAATTCTATCCTATCCTGGAACGTTTCTTGTCATGTGAAATGTTTAATGTCTGCTATCCCTCCTGTTTCTTCTGCCCCCTCTTCACAGGAGGAGCCTGGTGATTTGACAGGGGTGCCGGAGGAATATCCTGATCTGCGCACGGTCTTCAGTCGGTCCAGGGCCACCTCCCTTCCTCCTCACCGGTCGTATGATTGTAGTATTGATCTCCTTCCGGGGACCACTCCCCCCCGGGGTAGACTATACTCTCTGTCGGCTCCCGAACGTAAGGCTCTCGAAGATTATCTGTCTGTTGCTCTCGACGCCGGTACCGTAGTGCCTTCTTCCTCTCCCGCCGGAGCGGGGTTTTTTTTTTGTTAAGAAAAAGGACGGTACCCTGCGCCCCTGCGTGGATTATCGAGGGCTGAATGACATAACGGTTAAGAATCGTTATCCGCTTCCCCTTATGTCGTCAGCCTTCGAGATTCTGCAGGGAGCCAGGTTCTTTACTAAGTTGGACCTTCGTAACGCATACCATCTCGTGCGCATCAGGGAGGGGGACGAGTGGAAAACGGCGTTAACACTCCGTTAGGGCATTTTGAATACCGGGTTCTGCTGTTCGGTCTCGCTAATGCTCCAGCTGTCTTTCAGGCATTCGTGAATGATGTACTGAGAGACATGCTGAACATCTTTGTTTTCGTTTACCTTGACGATATCCTGATTTTTTTCACCGTCACTCCAGATTCATGTTCAGCACGTTCGACGTGTTCTCCAGCGCCTTTTAGAGAATTGTCTTTATGTGAAGGCTGAGAAGTGCGCTTTTCATGTCTCCTCCGTCACATTTCTCGGTTCTGTTATTTCCGCTGAAGGCATTCAGATGGATCCCGCTAAGGTCCATGCTGTCAGCGATTGGCCCGTCCCTAAGTCACGTGTCGAGTTGCAGCGCTTTCTCGGTTTCGCGAATTTCTATCGGCGTTTCATTCGTAATTTCGGTCAAGTGGCAGCTCGTCTCACAGCCCTTACTTCTGTCAAGACGTGCTTTAAGTGGTCCGTTTCCGCCCAGGGAGCTTTTGATCTCCTCAAGAAGCGTTTTACATCCGCTCCTATCCTTGTTACTCCTGACGTCACTAAACAATTCATTGTCGAGGTTGACACGTCAGAGGTGGGCGTGGGAGCCATTCTGTCCCAGTGCTCCCATTCTGACGATAAGGTCCACCCTTGCGCGTATTTTCTCATCGCCTGTCGCCGTCGGAACGTAACTATGATGTGGGAAACCGCGAACTGCTCGCCATCCGCTTAGCCCTAGGCGAATGGCGACAGTGGTTGGAGGGGGCGACCGTTCCTTTTGTCGTTTGGACTGACCATAAGAACCTTGAGTACATCCGTTCTGCCAAACGACTCAATGCGCGTCAGGCTCGTTGGGCGTTGTTTTTCGCTCGTTTCGAGTTCGTGATTTCTTATCGTCCGGGCACTAAGAACACCAAGCCTGATGCTTTATCCCGTCTCTTCAGTTCTTCTGTAGCCTCTACCGACCCGAGGGGATTCTCCCTGAGGGGCGTGTTGTCAGGTTGACTGTCTGGGGAATTGAGAGACAGGTAAAGCAAGCACTCACTCACACTCCGTCGCCGCGCGCTTGTCCTAGTAACCTTCTTTTCGTTCCCGTTTCTATTCGTCTGGCTGTTCTTCAGTGGGCTCATTCTGCCAAATTAGCTGGCCACCCCGGCGTTCGGGGTACGCTTGCTTCTATTCGCCAACGGTTTTGGTGGCCTACTCAGGAGCGTGACACGCGCCGTTTCGTGGCTGCTTGTTCGGACTGCGCGCAGACTAAGTCAGGTAACTCTCCTCCTGCCGGTCGTCTCAGACCGCTTTCCATTCCCTCTCGACCATGGTCTCACATCGCCTTAGACTTTATTACCGGTCTGCCTTCGTCAGCGGGGAAGACTGTTATTCTAACGGTTGTCGATAGGTTCTCTAAGGCGGCTCATTTTATTCCCCTCGCTAAGCTTCCTTCCGCTAAAGAGACGGCACAAATCATCATTGAGAATGTGTTCAGAATTCATGGCCTTCCGTTAGACGCCGTTTCGGACAGAGGTCCGCAATTCACGTCTCAGTTTTGGAGGGAGTTTTGTCGTTTGATTGGGGCTTCCGTCAGTCTCTCTTCCGGTTTTCATCCCCAGTCTAACGGTCAAGGAGAACGGGCCAATCAGACTATTGGTCGCATCTTACGCAGTCTTTCCTTTCGAAACCCTGCGTCTTGGGCAGAACAGCACCCCTGGGCAGAATACGCTCACAACTCGCTTCCTTCGTCTGCGACCGGGCTATCTCCTTTTCAGAGTAGCCTTGGGTACCAGCCCCTCTGTTCTCGTCCCAGCTCGCCGAGTCCAGCGTTCCCTCCGCTCAGGCTTTTGTCCAACGTTGTGAGCGCACCTGGAAGAGGGTCAGGTCTGCACTTTGCCGTTATAGGGCGCAGACTGTGAGAGCCGCTAATAAGCGTAGGACTAAGAGTCCTAGGTATTGTCGCGGTCAGAGTGTATGGCTCTCCACTCGTAACCTTCCCCTTACGACAGCTTCTCGCAAATTGACCCCACGGTTCATTGGTCCGTTCCGTATTTCTCAGGTCGTCAATCCTGTCACAGTGCGACTTCTTCTTCCGCGACATCTTCGTCGCGTCCACCCAGTCTTCCATGTCTCCTGTGTCAAGCCTTTTCTTCGCGCCCCGTTCGTCTCCCCCTCCTTGTCGAGGGCGCACCTATCTACAGGGTCCGGAAGATTATGGACATGCGTTCGGGACGTGGTCACCAGTACTTAGTGGATTGGGAGGGGTACGGTCCTGAGGAGAGGAGTTGGGTTCCATCTCGGGACGTGCTGGACCGTTCGTTGATCGATTTCCTCCGTTGCCGCCAGGTTTCCTCCTCGAGTGCGCCAGGAGGCGCTCGGTGAGTGGGGGGGTACTGTCATGTATTGTCATATATTGTCATGTCTTGTCCTTGTGCTTTCTCTTCTATTCGTTTCCCCTGCTGGTCTTATTAGGTTTCTTTCCCTCTCTCTATCCCTTTCTCTCTCTATCGTTCCGTTCCTGCTCCCAGCTGTTCCTCATTCTCCTAACGACCTCGTTTACTCTCTCACACCTGTCCCTATTTTGCCCTCTGATTAGGTCTCTATTTCTCTCTCGGTTTCTGCCTCTGTCCTTGTCGGATTCTTGTTTGCTGTTTGCTGTGTCCTTGTTCCGTCCTGTCGTGTTTTGCCTTATCATCAGATGCTGCGTGTGAGCAGGTGTCTCTGTCCACTACGGCCCGCGCCTACCCGAAGGGACCTGCAGTCTGTTGCCGCTTATCCTGCAATTCCCTCAACAACTTGAGGATTTATGTTTTCCCGTTTGGACATTTCCTGTGAAGGATTGAGGATTATGTTATCTCTGTTTGG
>NW_025749230.1:0-17500 GCF_021184085.1 Oncorhynchus gorbuscha
AAGAGAGACCGACAGGTGAAAAGGGGAGACTGTATGGAGTCTGGAGTCATTACAGTGATATGACAGTGTTGTGTGTGATCTGCAGCCACTACTACAGAGACAGAGAGAGACAGAGAGAGAGAGAGAGAGAGAGAGAGAGAGAGAGAGAGAGAGAGAGAGAGAGAGAGAGAGAGAGAGAGAGAGAGAGAGAGAGAGACAGAGAGAGAGAGAGAGAGAGAGAGACAGAGAGAGAGACAGAGAGAGAGAGACAGAGAGAGAGAGAGAGAGAGAGAGAGAGAGAGAGAGAGAGAGAGAGAGAGAGAGAGAGAAGAGAGAGAGAGACAGAGAGAGAGAGAGAGAGAGAGAGAGAGAGAGAGAGAGAGAGAGAGAGAGAGAGAGAGAGAGAGAGAGAGAGAGAGAGAGAGAGAGAGAGAGAGAGAGAGAGAGAGAGAGAGAGAGAGAGACAGAGAGAGAGAGACAGAGAGAGAGAGAGAGAGAGAGAGAGAGAGAGAGAGAGAGAGAGACAGAGAGATGGGAGATGAGGGAGGCTATACTGCAGTGTTTCACCAGAGAGCGATTCAACGAGTTCCGTGAAAGCTGTTCCAAACGCTTCAATGACGACTGACTGACCGACATCACCATCACCATCAGTGATGTGTACCGTTTAGAGAAGTGTGCTCTGCCTCGCCTTGACATCATCCCACCTCTTCCTCTCTCTCCTTCATCCTCCTCCTTACTACAACTCACAACCCATCCACTCATCCCTCCTCTTCCCTCTCTCGTTCCCCCTCTCCGTCCCTCTCTATCCCCTCTTCCCTCTCTCGTCCCCCTCTTCTTCCCTCTCCCATCCCCCTCTTCCTCTCTCTCGTTCCCTCCTCTTCCTCTCTCTCTCCTTGTAACAGTGGCAGAGAATCTGGAAGAACTTGGACAAGTAAACATGTGAAGAAGAAGGAGAAACCAGCTGAATGATGTAGCAGCATCTATACCTCTGAGGGGGTGTAGCGACTCCAGCTGAATGGATGGTCCTCTACGAGACGTAGCAGCTTCTATACCTCTGAGGGGGGTGTAGAGACTCAGCCGAATGGATGGTCCTCTATGAGACGTAGCAGCTTCTATATCTCTGGGGGGAGGGGGTTTAGGGACTCCAGCTGAATGGATGGTCCCTCTACGAGACGTAGCAGCTTCTATATCTCTGAGGGGGGGGTTTAGAGACTCCAGCTGAATGGATGGTCCCTCTACGAGACGTAGCAGCTTCTATATCTCTGAGGGGGGGTGTAGAGACTCCAGCTGAATGGATGGTCCCTCTATGAGACGTAGCAGCTTCTATATCTCTGAGGGGGGGGGTGTAGAGACTCCAGCCGAATGGATGGTCCCTCTATGAGACGTAGCAGCTTCTATATCTCTGAGGGGGGGGGGTGTAGAGACTCCAGCCGAATGGATGGTCCCTCTATGAGACGTAGCAGCTTCTATATCTCTGAGGGGGAGGGGGTGTAGAGACTCCAGCTGAATGGATGGTCCCTCTATGAGACGTAGCAGCTTCTATATCTCTGAGGGTGGGGGTGATTTAGCGTGTGTGTTGTTGTATCGCGTCGCTACACGTTGAAAACACACAAAACCATCCTGAGGTATTTTTTGATTCGATATAATTAATCAACCAATCAAAAAAAGAGTCACATGAGTTGCTGAGAGGGTTTGATGTAGTTTTGTACAGTACGATGCTACATACGTGTGTGTGTGTGTGTGTGTGTGTGTGTGTGTGTGTGTGTGTGTGTGTGTGTGTGTGTGTGTGTGTGTGTGTGTGTGTGTGTGTGTGTGTGTGTGTGTGTGTGTGTGTGTGTGTGTGTGTTTGCGTTTATAGCGGCGGTGGTTTAGGTTGTAAAACACCAAAGTAAAAAAAAACAATTCAAGCATCAAGGTTTTATCATGCTGTTTACCAGACAGACAGATGATGAAGACAATAGAGACATATCCTCCTCTCACACACACACACACACACACATTATTACACATTATTACACACACACACACACACACACACACACACACACACACACACACACACACACACACACACACACACACACACACACACACACACACGGAGGTTTCCTCCAGCAGTCCTCAGTCCCGAGGTTGGGGGTGGAGGAGACAAGACGGAGACAGACTTTAAGAGGCCTGACCGCCAGACGGAGACAGACTTTAAGAGGCCTGACCGCCAGACAGAGACAGACTTTAAGAGGACTGACCGCCTGACACACAAACAGTTTTCGATTTACAAAAAAAAAAAATTGTCGTCATAGTCCGATAGCAACACAACGTGTTGCCGTGGAGATTCGGAAGTACCCTGTTTCCAAGGGGATAGAAAGACAACAAAAAAACACGCCAGCTCTGTCCAGTGGCGAGTTGAGAAGAGATCGTTCGGAGCGTTCGGCGGCGTGAGAAGGTGGAACGTTCGGCACGCAGTCCGGGGGGGTTTGGTCTCTTCGCTCTCTGGCCACCCCCCCTCCTCTCTGGCCACCCCCCCTCCTCTCTGGCCACCCCCCCTCCTCTCTGGCCACACCCCCTCCTCTCTGGCCACCCCCCCTCCTCCTCCTCTTTTTGTTTGAGGAAGAAGAAGAAGTAGCAGAATCCAAAACTGTTACTAAAACTCAGGGTTATTTTCTCCTCTGATTGCTGATTGGTTAATCCCCTCTCCTCCGTTGATAGTCAGCGAGACCAGCATTCATTTAGAGTTGAACAAAGTGGTGCCAACCACACCCTGAATATAACACATGCTAAATAATTAAGCTGAGTGAATATTTAAAACATTATAACTTCGAAAGATGTAAGGAGGATAAAAGATCTGAAATAAGGGGTTATTATTACGTGAAAACTAAATTTAGTTTTAAAGAGAATTTTTAAAATAAAATTTTAAAAAAGCAAGGTTGCTATATTTTCTATGTGCAGTCACTAATCAAAAATACCCAGAATCCCTCACCGGCAGGTTTTCCGTTCACCTGTAAACACACGTTTTTATAAACTACAACTCCCAAAGTGTATAAACTACAAATCCCACAGCCCATTTCTGACCAAGCGTACCCCTCAGCAAGCTCAACCCAGCCCTCACTTAGCTAGCTCTACCCAGCCCTCACTAAGCTAGCTCTACCCAGTCACCACTAAGCTAGATCTACCCAGCCCTCACTAAGCTAGCTCTACACAGCCCTCACTAAGCTAGCTCTACACAGCCCTCACTAAGCTAGCTCTACACAGCCCTCACTAAGCTAGCTCTACACAGCCCTCACTAAGCTAGCTCTACCCAGCCCTCACTAAGCTAGCTCTACACAGCCCTCACTAAGCTAGCTCTACACAGCCCTCACTAAGCTAGCTCTACACAGCCCTCACTAAGCTAGCTCTACACAGCCCTCACTAAGCTAGCTCTACACAGCTCTCACTAAACTAGGTCTAACCAGCCATCACTAAACTAGATCTATCCAGCCATCACTAAACTAGATCTATCCAGCCATCAATCTTCCCGAGACCTGTCAAACCAGGACCGACTTCTTCCTGCTCTCTGTTGTAAGCTCTCTCTACCTTGTCTCTCTCTCTCTTGTCTCTCTACCTTGTCTCTCTCTGTCTGTCTCTCTCTGTCTCTCTCTCTCTGTCTTTCTCTCTGTCTCTCTCTCTCTCTCTCTCTCTCTCTCTCTCTCTCTCTCTCTCTCTCTCTCTCTCTCTCTCTCTCTCCCTCTCTCTCTCTCTCTCTCTCTCTCTCTCTCTCTCTCTCTCTCTCTCTCTCTCTACCTTGTCTCTTTCTCTTGTCTCTCTCTCTCTGTCTCTCTCTCTCTTCTCGTCTCTCTACCTTGTCTCTCTCTCTTGTCTCTCTACCTTGTCTCTCTCTTTCTCTCTCTCTCTGTCTCTGTCTGTCTCTCTCTCTCTCTCTCTCTCTCTCTCTCTCCCTTGTCTCTCTCTCTCCTCTCTGTCTCTCTACCTTGTCTCTCTCTCTACCTTGTCTCTCTCTCTCCTTCTCTCTCTCTCTCTCTCTCTCTCTCTCTCTCTCTCTCTCTCTCTCTCTCTCTTGTCTCTCTCTCTCTCTTGTCTCTCTTGTCTCTCTCTGTCTCTCTCTTTCTCTTGTCTCTCTACCTTGTCTCTCTCTCTACCTTGTCTCTCTCTCTCTCTCTCTCTCTCTCGTCTCTCTCTCTCTTGTCTCTCTACCTTGTCTCTCGCTCTCGTCTCTCTCTTGTCTCTCTACCTTGTCTCTTTCTCTTCTCTTCTCTCTCTCCTCTTCTCTATTTCTTCTCTCTCTCTCTCTCTCTCTCTCTCTCTCTCTCTCTCTCTCTCTCTCTCTCTCTCTCTCTCTCTCTCTCTCTCTCTCTCTCTCTCACTCTCTCTCACTCTCTTGCTCTCTCCTCTTCCTCTCTCCCTGCCAGATATGCTGGTGGCCATATTTGTCATGATAAGAGGCGTAGTGGCCACATCAAACACCAACCATCTGTCAGGCTGTCTGTCTCCCCCTGTCTCTCCCCTCCTCTCCTCTCCTCTCCTTCTCTCTGTTAGGCTGTCTGTCCCCCCCTCTTCTTCTCTCCCCCTGGGTTGGGCTAAACTACGGCTACCTCTCTGTCTGTCTGTCTCCGCGTCTGTCTGTAGGTCTGTCTGTCTGTCTGTCCTTCTGTTTATCAAGTCACAGAGCTGTAGACTAGCTAGACTGACTAACAGGGGGAACAGAGGGGAGGAGGAGGGAGGAGTGAGGAGGAGGGGGGAGGAGAAGCCAATTCCAGATCCAAGCCCCCCTCCTCCCTACCAACTGTCCACATCCTATCTCTCTCTCTCCTGATTCCTCCTCTCTCTCTCTCTCCTGATTCCTCCTCCTCTCTATCTCTCTCCTGATTTCCCCTCTCCTCTCTCTCTCTCCTGATTCTCCTCCTCTCTATCTCTCTCTCCTGATTCCTCCTCCTCTCTATCTCTCTCCTGATTCCTCCTCCTCTCTCTCTCTCTCCTGATTCCTCCTCCTCTCTATCTCTCTCTCCTGATTCCTCCTCCTCTCTATCTCTCCTGATTCCTCCTCCTCTCTATCTCTCCTGATTCCCCCTCCTCCTCCTCTCTATTCCCCCTCCTCTCTATCTCTCTCCTGATTCCCCTCCTCTCTATCTCTCTCTCCTGATTCCTTCCTCCCTCTCTATCTCTCTCTCCTGATTCCCCCTCCTCTCTATCTCTCTCCTGATTCCTCCTCCTCTCTATCTCCTCTATCTCTCTCCTGATTCCCCTCCTCTCCTCTCTCCTGATTCCTCTCTATCTCTCTCTCCTGATTCCCCCTCCTCTCTCTCTCTCTCCTGATTCCTCCTCCTCTCTATCTCTCTCTCCTGATTCCCCCTCCTCTCTATCTCTCTCTCTATTCCTCCCTCCTCTCTCTCTCTCTCCTGATTCCCTTCCTATCTCCTCTCTATCTCTCCTGATTCCCCCTCCTCTCTCTATCTCTCTCCTGATTCTCTCTCTCTCTCTCCTGATCTCTCTCTCCTGATTCCCCCTCCTCTCTATCTCTCTCCTGATTCCTCCTCCTCTCTCTCTCTGTCTCTCTCTCCTGATTCCTCCTCCTCTCTCTCTCTCTCCTGATTCCTCCTCCTCTCTCTCTCTGTCTCTCTCTCCTGATTCCTCCTCCTCTCTATCTCTCTCTCTCTCCTGATTCCTCCTCCTCTCTATCTCTCTCTCCTGATTCCTCCTCCTCTCTATCTCTCTCCTGATTCCTCCTCCTCTCTATCTCTCTCTCCTGATTCCTCCTCCTCTCTATCTCTCTCCTGATTCCTCCTCCTCTCTATCTCTCTCTCCTGATTCCTCCTCCTCTCTATCTCTCTCCTGATTCCTCCTCCTCTCTCTCTCTCCTGATTCCTCCTCCTCTCTATCTCTCTCCTCTCCTGATTCCCCTCCTCTCTATCTCTCTCTCCTGATTCCTCCTCCTCTCTGTCTCTCTCCTGATTCCTCTATCTCTCTCTATTCCTCCTCCTCTCTCTCTCTCCTGATTCCCCCTCCTCTCTCTCTCTCTCCTGATTCCCCCTCCTCTCTCTCTCTCTCCTGATTCCCCCTCCTCTCTATCTCTCTCTCCTGATTCCTCCTCCTCCTCTCTATCTCTCCTGATTCCCCCTCCTCTCTCTCTCTCTCTCCTGATTCCCCCTCCTCTCTATCTCTCTCTCCTGATTCCTCCTCCTCTCTATCTCTCTCCTGATTCCTCCTCCTCTCTATCTCTCTCTCTCCTGATTCCTCCTCCTCTCTATCTCTCTCCTGATTCCTCCTCCTCTCTATCTCTCTCTCCTGATTCCTCCTCCTCTCTGTCTCTCTCTCTCCTGATTCCTCCTCCTCTCTCTCTCCCGATTCCTCCTCCTCCTCCTCTCTATCTCTCCTGATTCCCTCCTCTCTATCTCTCTCCTGATTCCCCTCCTCTCTATCTCTCTCTCCTGATTCCCCCTCCTCTCTCTCTCTCTCCTGATTCCTCCTCCTCTCTCTCTCTCCTGATTCCTCCTCCTCTCTATCTCTCTCCTGATTCCTCCTCTCTCTCTCTCTCTCTGATTCCCCTGATTCTCTCCTGATTCCCCTCCTCTCTATCTCTCTCCTGATTCCTCCTGATTCTCTCTATCTCTCTCTCTCCTGATTCCTCCTCTCTCTATCTCTCTCTCTCTCCTGATTCCCCCTCCTCTCTCTCTCTCCTGATTCCCCTCCTCTCTATCTCTCTCCTGATTCCTCCTCCTCTCTATCTCTCTCTCTCCTGATTCCCCCTCCTCTCTATCTCTCTCCTGATTCCTCCTCCTCTCTATCTCTCTCTCTCTCCTGATTCCCCCTCCTCTCTATCTCTCTCCTGATTCCCCCTCCTCTCTCTCTCTCTCCTGATTCCTCCTCCTCTCTATCTCTCTCTCTCCTGATTCCCCTCCTCTCTATCTCTCTCCTGATTCCTCCTCCTCTCTATCTCTCTCTCTCCTGATTCCCCCTCCTCTCTATCTCTCTCTCTCCTGATTCCTCCTCTCTCTATCTCTCTCTCTCCTGATTCCTCCTCCTGATTCCCCCTCCTCTCTCTCTCTCTCTCCTGATTCCCCTCCTCTCTCTCTCTCTCCTGATTCTCCTCTCTCTCTCTCTCCTGATTCCCCCTCCTCTCTCTCTCTCTCTGATTCCTCCTCCTCTCTCTCTCCTGATTCCTCCTCCTCTGTATCTCTCTCCTGATTCCCCCTCCTCTCTATCTCTCTCTCTCTGATTCCTCCTCTCTCTATCTCTCTCCTGATTCCCCCTCCTCTCTATCTCTCTCTCCTGATTCCCCCTCCTCTCTATCTCTCCCCTGATTTCCTATCTCTCTCTCTATTCCCTCCTCCTCTCTCTCTCTCTCTCCTGATTCCCCTCCTCTCTATCTCTCTCCTGATTCCCCCCTCTCTATCTCTCTCTGATCTCTCTCTCTCCTGATTCCTCCTCCTCTCTATCTCTCTCTCCTGATTCCCCCTCCTCTCTATCTCTCTCTCTCCTGATTCCTCCTCCTCTCTCTCTCTCTCTCTCCTGATTCCTCCTCTCTCTCTATCTCTCTCCTGATTTCCTCCTCTATCTCTCTCTCCTGATTCCTCCTCCTCTGTATATCTCTCTCCTGATTCCCCCTCCTCTCTCTCTCTCTCTGATTCCCCTCCTCTCTCTCTCTCTCCTGATTCCTCCTCCTCTCTATCTCTCTCTCTCCTGATTCCCTCCTCCTCTATCTCTCTCCTGATTCCTTCTCTCTCTCTCCCGATTCCTCCTCCTCTCTATCTCTCTCCTGATTCCCCCTCCTCTCTATCTCTCTCCTGATTCCTCCTCCTCTCTATCTCTCTCTCCTGATTCCTCCTCCTCTCTATCTCTCTCTCCTGATTCCTCCTCCTCTGTATATCTCTCTCCTGATTCCCCCTCCTCTCTCTCTCTCTCTCCTGATTCCTCCTCCTCTCTATCTCTCTCTCCTGATTCCTCCTCCTCTCTATCTCTCTCTCCTGATTCCTCCTCCTCTGTATATCTCTCTCCTGATTCCTCCTCCTCTCTGATTCCTCCTCTCTATCTCTCTCCTGATTCCCCTCCTCTCTCTCTCTCTCCTGATTTCCTCCTCCTCTCTCTCTCCTGATTCCTCCTCTCTCTCTCTCTCTCTCCTGATTCCCCCTCCTCCTCTCTCTCTCTCTCCTGATTCCTCCTCCTCCTCTCTCTCTCCTGATTCCTCCTCCTTCTCTCTCTCTCTCTCCTGATTCCCCCTTCCTCTCCTGATTCCCTCCTCTCTCTCTCTCTCTCCTGATTCCTCCTCCTCTCTATCTCTCTCTCTCCTGATTCCTCCTCCTCTCTATCTCTCTCTCTCTCCTGATTCCTCCTCCTCTCTATCTCTCTCTCCTGATTCCTCCTCCTCTCTCTCTCTCTCCTGATTCCTCCTCCTCTCTCTCTATCCCTCTCTCTCCTGATTCCTTCTCCCTCTCTCTATTCCTCCTCTCTCTCTATCTCTCCTGAATCCTCCTCCTCTCTCTCTCTCTGTCTGTCTGTCTGTCTGTCTGTCTGTCTGTCTGTCTGTCTGTCTGTCTGTCTGTCTGTCTGTCTGTCTGTCTGTCTGTCTGTCTGTCTGTCTGTCTGTCTGTCTGTCTGTCTGTCTGTCTGTCTGTCTGTCTGTCTGTCTGTCTGTCTGTCTGTCTGTCTGTCTGTCTGTCTGTCTGTCCATGAATCATATGACGGGCCAAACCTCTCACTACAACTCCCTGGAAGGAACAGAGATCCGTAGAGAGAGAGAGAGGTCTACAACTCCCCTGGAAGGAACATAGAGATTAGTAGAGAGAGAAGCTTCAACTCCCTGGAAGAAACAGAGAGATCAGCAGAGAGGGAGAGAGAGCTTCAACTCCCCTGGTACGTATATCTGGCTTAACATGTGAGTAGTAGTAGCTGTAGTAGCAGAAGAAGAATAATAGGTGTGTCTATGGCATCCTAAGTGGATAGTAGATAGTTATAAACTATAATAAAACACAGCAGAAAGACTTCGTAATAACCTACGAATAATTATAATCAGTAAGTGAATTAAACGTCTGACTCCAGACTGGGTATCTTCTTATAAACCCGTCTATTGCTGAACTGGGCTGAGTTTAGTACCCCTCGCGGTGCGGCTGAGTAAGAACTCGTCTTATTGGCTACATAAGGCATCACATGCTCTGTAATGTACATGTCATTGGCTGGTATCCGTCCTCCGTCCCGGGAGCAGTAGGAAGCGGCGGATTTGACCGAGGATCTCAGATTGTTTTCGTTGCGTTGCGATGTTTTGAGCCCTCCTCCTCCCAGCTGTTTGTAAATGTCGGAGGAGCTGCGTCCGTGGACGAGGCGCGCGTCGTCCCTCAGCGAAGACGCCATGAAGGGGTTGTCAGAGCCATGTTCGGGGTACAGTGACTTGCTCCGTTTGTTCTCCTCCAGGTTGAACAGCATCGACCTGGAGCCCAAAAGCTTGTCGGCCTGGCGGACGCTGAAAAGGTTGGCGTAGGGAGAATCGTCCAGGAAGCAGCGGTCTTTCTCTTTGAGGCTGACGGAGCGAGCCGGACGCCCCAGATCTATTTCTTTAGGCTTCTCCAGCATGATGTTGTCGAACGAGTGTTGGCGGGACATACGCAAGCGGTTTCTCTTCTGGACGTGCGGACCGTCCGTCTGAGGCCAGTAGTGGCCGAACATCTCGTCCTGATGTTGATGCATTCCCTGGTCGGTCAGCAGGGCGTCCTGGAGCAGCTGGTCTTCGCTGATGTCGTAGAGGTTAGCAGTGTGGAGGCACGCTTCGCAGCGGTTGTAGGGCGAGCGGGCGGCGGCGGCGGCTGCGGCGGCGGCGACAAAGCGGTGTTTGTGGGCGTGTAGTGACCCGGGGTGTAGCTGCTACTGGCAGGGAACTTGGACAGACACGAGCGGCAATGGGTTTGTTTGGAACGGTCGTTGGTCTCGTGGGGCGACAGGGACGAGCTCTTATCCTTCACGCCGTAGTGTTTAGAGTAAGTCGAGTCCGGGAGCAGGTCGACGTCGGCGTGGTGCAGCGGGGACGAGTTGAGGTGGATGATTGGCTGATCCTGACACTTCCTGTAGTTGTCGTTGTGGTCAGAGTAGATCTCTGGGTAGTCCAGGTCGTCGGCGGCCAGGCCTCGACTTTCGCGGTAGTGTAAAGGATCAGAGTTGAGATTGAGTTCTGAGTCTATGGTGTAGATCTGTCCTTGTCCCTGTCCTCCCACTCCTCCACCCCCTCCACTGCCCTGCTTAGTCTTTAAGTAGGACAGCTCTACTTCGCTGCAGTCCCTTGGGTATTTCGACGTCACCTGTCTTTTTTAATCCGTCCTTGTTCTTCAGGTGCTTGTTGTTTTCTGGGTCCTGGTACGAACCGCCTCCTCCTCGGCTGGAGCAGTCAGAGATGTCTGAGTGAGCTGCTTCCTCCGGAAGGTATCGTTGCGTCTTCATGGAGATGCGGGGGTCGGGGGACAGCATGTCTGGGCCCGGGACACCTGGACCATGCCGCATTGTGTCCACGGACTTCTTCCACAGGCCTCTGGGTTTGGCGTTGGTCTGGGCGGCATCCGCGCTCACCGCCACTTCCACGGAGTTTGGGTTTGACTCGTTGAGGGTCAGAGGGTGCTGTCCGCCTTGGAAGATGTAGTTATTCAGGTGGTCTTTGTGTCGGTTGGCCAGGTACGCCTGGAGGTCGCCCGTATCGCCGTAGATCACCTCTTTAGGGGCGTAGCTTCGATTGTCGGCGTAGATGAAGTTACCTTAAAATAAAATATATATTTAAAATAACTGACTTGCCAAGTTAAATAAAGGTTAAATAAATCAAATAAAAATGTTTTTTAATGATTTGAAATGCATTTATATCCATGATGTGTGGTTGTAATGTGTTTGAATCAAAAAAATCAAATTGAGAGAGAAAAAACCTTTCTCAGCCATCATATCCATGATCATGGGCCCCGCCGAGTGCATGAACTCAGCCGCACGCTTGGGGGAATTAATCCTGGACGCAGACAGGTTGGACATGTTGGTCATCTGTTTGGCTGACTTGATGAGCTTCAACATGTTAGCCTGAGGGCTAAAATCCAGCTCAGACTTCTTTTTCATGTCGATGTGGACGCCGTGGATACAACTCCAAATCCCCTACAGAGAGAGAGAGAGAGAGGGCGAGGAGGGAGATGGAGGACAGAAATTAAGAGCGAGAGGAGGGAACGTGGAGGAAAGAGAGAGAGGAGAGACAGAGACAGACAGAGACAGAGAGACACAGAGACAGAGAGAGAGAGAGAGTGACAGAGACACAGAGACAGAGAGAGAGAGAGAGGAGAGACAGAGAGAGACAGAGACAGAGAGAGAGAGAGAGAGAGAGAGAGAGAGAGAGAGAGGAGAGAGAGAGAGAGAGAGAGAGAGAGAGAGAGAGACAGAGACAGAGACAGAGAGACAGAGAGAGAGAGAGAGAGAGAGAGAGAGAGAGAGAGAGAGAGAGAGAGAGAGACAGAGACAGAGAGAGAGAGAGAGAGAGAGAGAGAGAGAGAGAGAGAGAGAGAGACAGAGAGAGAGAGAGACAGAGAGAGAGAGAGAGAGAGAGAGAGAGAGAGAGAGAGAGAGAGAGAGAGAGAGAGAGAGAGAGAGAGAGAGACACAGATTATCATCTAGGGATCATCATTTGAAGTTTGACTGAGAGAGAAAAGTCTGTCTTCTGGTAACTATGACCCATGTATTCTCCTTCCCAGAAAGGATAATTCATCAGGATCACATTAGTATCGAGACTGACTCAGCATCTGAGAAACCATCTCATTCATTTCTCTGAACATTTAACATAATTACTTAGATAGTATTCCTGACCGAGATTGAAATGATATTACTACCCAGAAAGGTGCAGAGAGAGAGAGAGGAGACGGATTATCATCTAGGGATCATCCTTTCCCCATCTGACCCTAAAAGTCTGTCTTCTGGTAATGACCCATGTATTCCCCTTCCCAGTAGGATAATTCATCAGATCCCCTTAGTATCCCTGACTCAGCATCTGAGAAACCATCTCATTCATTTCTCTGAACATTTAACATAATTACTTAGATAGCCCCTGACCGTATTGAAATGATATTACCCAGAAAGGTGCAGCGGAGGGAGACGGATTGTGTCTGTCCCTCTCCCCATCCCCTCACCTCCCTAATAGCCCAGCCCCTACCTCCCTAATACCCCAGCCCCTCAACTCCCTAATAGCCCAGCCCCAACTCCCTAATAGCCCAGCCCCACCTCCCTAATACCCCAGCCCCTACCTTCCTAATACCCCAGCCCCTACCTCCCTAATAGCCCAGCCCCTAGCTCCCTAATACCCCAGCCCCTACCTCCCTAATACCCCAGCCCCTACCCTAATACCACAGCCCCTACCTCCCTAATACCCCAGCCCCTACCTCCCTAATACCCCAGCCCCTACCTCCCTAATACCCCAGCCCCTACCTCCCTAATACCCCAGCCCCTCACCTCGCTAATACCCCAGCCCCTCACCTCCCTAATACCACAGCCCCTACCTCCCTAATACCCTAGCCCCTACCTCCCTAATACCCCAGCCCCTACCTCCCTAATACCCCAGCCCCTACCCTAATACCACAGCCCCTACCCCCTAATACCCCAGCCCCTACCTCCCTAATACCCCAGCCCCTCACCTCCCTAATACCCCAGCCCCTACCTCCCTAATACTCCAGCCCCTACCTCCCTAATACCCCAGCCCCTACCCTAATACCACAGCCCCTACCCTAATTCCACAGCCCCTACCTCCCTAATACCCCAGCCCCTACCTCCCTAATACCCCAGCCCCTACCCTAATACCACAGCCCCTACCCTAATACACCAGCCCCTACCTCCCTAATACCACAGCCCCTCACCTCCCTAATACCCCAGCCCCTAGCTCCCTAATACCTCAGTCCCTACCTCCCTAATACCCCAGTCCCTACCTCCCTAATACCCCAGCCCCTACCTCCCTAATACCCCAGCCCCTACCTCCCTAATACCCCAGCCCCTACCTCCCTAATACCCCAGCCCCTCACCTCCCTAATACCCCAGCCCCTCACCTCCCTAATACCCCAGCCCCTACCTCCCTAATACCCCAGCCCCTACCTCCCTAATACCCCAGCCCCTAGCTCCCTAATACCCCAGTCCCTACCTCCCTAATACCCCAGCCCCTACCTCCCTAATACCCCAGCCCCTCACCTCCCTAATACCTCAGCCCCTACCCTAATACCCCAGCCCCTAACTCCCTAATATCCCAGCCCCTACCTCCCTAATACCCCAACCTAGTGCCTCCATACACCAATCATAACAGCCCCTATCCCTTCTCCTCTACCCGCCATAACATTGACATTAAACCATACCCCTAAACCCTAACCACTACCCCTAACCATTATACACTAACCCTTACCCCCTACCCCTAACCCCTACCCCCAAACCCCTACCCCCTACCCCTACCCCCTACCCTAACCCCTATCCCTAACCCCTACCACCTAACCTCTACCCCCTACCCTTAAATCCTACCCCCTAACCCCCAGTCTTACCCTGCGTATAGGGAACAGTAGTCCCGGTGTTCCCGTACAGACTCCAGTGAAACAGTTACTCTCCCTACCCCCTATCCGCTACCCCCTAACCCCTAACCCTACCCCCTACCCCCTAACCCCTACCCCTACCCACTAACCCCTACCCCTATCCGCTACCCCCTAACCCCTACCCCCTAACCCCTACCCCCTAACCCCTACCCCCTAACCCACTAACCCCCTACCCCCTACCCCTAACCCCTACCCCCTAACCCCTACACCCTAACCCCTACCCTAACCCCTAACCCCTACCCCTAACCCCTGCCCCTAACCCCTACCCCCTAACCCCTAACCCCTACCCCTAACCCTACCCCTACCCCTAACCCCTACCCCCTATCCCTACCCCTAACCCCTAACCCCTACCCTAACCCCTACCCCCTAACCCCTACCCACTAACCCCTACCCCTAACCCTGTTTGCCCTACCCCCTAACCCCCTACCCCCTACCCCTAACCCCTACCCCCCTAACCCCTACCCCCTAACCCCTAACCCCTACCCCTAACCCCTACCCCTTACCCCTAACCCCCCCCTAACCCCCTACCCCTAGCCCCCCTACCCCTAATCCCCTAACCCCTGCCCCCCTAACCCCTACCCACTAACCCCTACCCCCTAACCCCTACCCCTAACCCCTACCCCTAACCCCTACCCCCCCCTAACCCCTACCCCCTAACCCCTACCCCTAACCCTACCCCTACCCCCTAACCCCCCTACCCCCTAACCCCTAACCCCTACCCCCTAACCCCTAACCCTACCCCTAACCCCCCCCTACCCCCTACCCCTACCCCTACCCCTACCCCCTACCCCCTAACCCCCCCTACCCCTACCCCCAGTCTTACCCTGCTTATAGAGAACAGTAACCCGGTGTTCCCGTACAGACTCCAGTGAAACAGTTACTCCCCTACCCCCTAACCCCTACCCCTAACCCCTACCTCCTACCTCCTACCCCCTAACCCCTAACCCCTACCCCTAACCCCCCCTACCCCCCCTAATCCCTACCCCTAACCCCCTAACCCCTACCCCTAATCCCTACCCCCTAACCCCTACCCCTACCCCCTACCCCTACCCCTACCCCTACCCCCTAACCCCTACCCCTACCCCCTACCCCTAACCCTACCCCCTACCCCCAGTCTTACCCTGCTTATAGAGAACAGTAGTCCCGGTGTTCCCGTACAGACTCCAGTGAAACAGTTACTCTCCCTACCCCTAACCCCTAACCCCTAACCCCTACCCCCTCCCCCTAACCCCCCTACCCCTACCCCCTACCCCCCTACCCCTACCCCCTACCCCCCCTAACCCCTGCCCCTAACCCCCCCCAGTCTTACCCTGCTTATAGAGAACAGTAGTCCCGGTGTTCCCCTACAGACTCCAGTGAAACAGTTACTCTCCCTACCCCCTAACCCCTAACCCCTAACCCCTAACCCCTACCTCCTACCCCCTACCCCCTACCTCCTACCTCCTACCCCCTACCCCCCCCCCCCTAGTCCCCTAACCCCTACCCCTACCAGACTCACTGAATCCCTACTCTCCCTAACCCCTAACCCCTACCCCCTACCCCCTAACCCCTAACCCCTACCCCCTACCCCCTACCCCCTACCCCCCTAACCCCTAACCCCCAGTCTTACCCTGCTTATAGAGAACAGTAGTCCCGGTGTTCCCGTACAGACTCCAGTGAAACAGTATCTCAACCTCCAGTAGAAGAGATGCTCTGATATGAAGGTAATGAGAGACAGTCCCATTGCGGTAGCCAGCATGTAAAACACTCCGGCCATGTTGTCAACGTCCAGCTGACTGGACATCACCTCGTTCTTCTCATGGTGACAGATCCCCGTTAACCACTGAGCTTCCAGCTCCTCCATCTCACCTGGAGGGAGGGAGGGAGGAAGGGGAGAGAGAGGAGAGAAATAGGGAGAGAAAGAGAATGGAGAGAGGAGAGAGGAGAGGAAGAGACAGGGAGGAAGGGATAGGGAGAAAGAGAGAGGGGGAAGGAGAGAGTGAGAGGAGAGAGATGAGAGACAGAGAGAGAGAGAGAGTCAGAGAGCAGTAAAAAAAGGGAGGGAGAGAAATAAAAATATCATTCACTTTATTGTCTGGTCCTCTTCCTCCTCCTCCTCCTCCTCTACCTCCTCCTCCTTTTCCTCTTCCTCCTCCTCCTCCCCCTCCTCTTCTTGCTCCTCCTCCTCCTCTACATCCTCATCCTTTTCCTCTTCCTCCTCCTCCTCCCCCTCCTCTTCTTCCCTCCTCCTCCTCCTCTCCTCCTCCTCCTCCTCCTTCCTCTTTCCTCCTCCTCCTCCTCCTCCTCCTCCCCCTCCTCTTCTTCCTCCTCCTCCTCCTCCTCCTCCTTTCCTCTTCCTCCTCCTCCTCCTCCTCCTTTCCTCTTCCTCCTCCTCCTCCTCCTCCTCTACATCCTCATCCTTTTCCTCTTCCTCCTCCTCTTCCTCCTCCTTTCCTCTTCTTCCTCCTCCTCCTCCCCCTCCTCTTCCTCCTCCTCCTCCTCTACCTCCTCCTCCTTTTCCTCTTCCTCCTCTTCCTCCTCTTCCTCCTCTTCTTCCTCCTCCTCTCTCTGACATTTAAGGTCCCATTAATGTTCATTCAGCTTGAGTACGCCATGTGTGTGTGTGTGTGTGTGTGTGTGTGTGTGTGTGTGTGTGTGTGTGTGTGTGTGTGTGTGTGTGTGTGTGTGTGTGTGTGTGTGTGTGTGTGTGTGTGTGTGTGTGTGTGTGTGTGTTTGACATCACTAACCACATTATACAGACAGGAAGGAGAATGTCAGTGTCTGTCCCAAATGTTCCCTATTCCTATATAGTACACTACTTTATACTACAGCCCTATTCCCTATATAGTACACTACTTTATACTACAGCCCTATTCCCTATATAGTACACTACTTTATACTACAGCCCTATTCCCTATATAGTACACTACTTTATACTACAGCCCTATTCCCTATATAGTACACTACTTTATACTACAGCCCTATTCCCTATATAGTACACTACTTTATACTACAGCCCTATTCCCTATATAGTACACTACTTTATACTACAGCCCTATTCCCTATATAGTACACTACTTTATACTACAGCCCTATTACCTATATAGTACACTACTTTATACTACAGCCCTATTCCCTATATAGTACACTACTTTATACTACAGCCCTATTCCCTATATAGTACACTACTTTATACTACAGCCCTATTCCCTATATAGTGCACTACTTTATACTACAGCCCTATTCCCTATATAGTACACTACTTTATACTACAGCCCTATTCCCTATATAGTACACTACTTTATACTACAGCCCTATTCCCTATATAGTACACTACTTTATACTACAGCCCTATTCCCTATATAGTACACTACTTTATACTACAGCCCTATTACCTATATAGTACACTACTTTATACTACAGCCCTATTCCCTATATAGTACACTACTTTATACTACAGCCCTATTCCCTATATAGTACACTACTTTATACTACAGCCCTATTCCCTATATAGTACACTACTTTATACTACAGCCCTATTCCCTATATAGTACACTACTTTATACTACAGCCCTATTCCCTATATAGTGCACTACTTTATACTACAGCCCTATATAGTACACTACTTTATACTACAGCCCTATTCCCTATAGTACACTACTTTATACTACAGCCCTATATAGTACACTACTTTATACTACAGCCCTATTCCCTATATAGTACACTACTTTATACTACAGCCCTATATAGTACACTACTTTATACTACAGCCCTATTCCCTATATAGTGCACTACTTTATACTACAGACCTATTCCCTATATAGTGCACTACTTTATACTACAGCCATATTCCCTATATAGTGCACTACTTTATACTACAGCCCTATATAGTGCACTACTTTATACTACAGCCCTATATAGTACACTACTTTCTACTACAGCCCTATTCCCTATATAGTGCACTACTTTATACTACAGCCCTATTCCCT
>NW_025749231.1:0-26453 GCF_021184085.1 Oncorhynchus gorbuscha
ACCTCCATCCAAGCAGCCATACTTGAGTTAGTCATCATATCCTGAGGACTCTCATATTGTTTTTCACCAAATAATACAATGTCTTTTTAGATGCTGAGTGTTGCCAAATCCCGCCCCTTGCCGATCAGGACGCCAAGCCCCGCCCACAGCCAGTCAAGATGATGACTAATGTGTTATTATGGCCAGACAATCATGTCACTGCAAGCTGGGGGCAAACATTTCCTTAAATATGAAACATTTTGGAAGTTCCACAGTTACCGCTCTGAGGCGAATAAATCCATGGTTTGGCACCGGCCCTTTAAAAGCAGCCTCTCTGTGCTAATTCTAAATCATTAGATTGAGTCATGGGAATGGAGCTGCTGACAGGACCAGAACTGTACTGCAGGTCATTAGTCACTAACTGAAGAAGCTTTGAAAGCCTGACTGAGTGTTGATACCCTGTCACCAACCCAAATCCCACTGTCACCCCCCACACTCCCTGTCACCCCCAAATCCCACTGTCACCCCCACACTCCCTGTCACCCCCCACACTCCCTGTCACCCCCCACCCTCCCTGTCACCAACCCAAATCCCACTGTCACCCCTCCACCCTCCCTGTCACCCCCATATCCCACTGTCACCCCCCACCCTCCCTGTCACCAACCCAAATCCCACTGTCACCCTCCCTGTCACCAACCCAAATCCCACTGTCACCCCCAAATCCCACTGTCACCATGCCACCCTCCCTGTCACCAACCCAAATCCCACTGTCACCCCCCTGTCACCCCCAAATCCCACTGTCACCCTCCCTGTCACCAACCCAAATCCCATTGTCACCCCCAAATCCCACTGTCACCACCACCCTCCCTGTCACCAACCCAAATCCCACTGTCACCCCCCACACTCCCTGTCACCAACCCAAATCCCACTGTCACCCCCCACACTCCCTGTCACCCCCAAATCCCACTGTCACCCCCCACCCCCCACTCCCTGTCACCCCCACCCTCCCTGTCAATCCCACTGTCACCCCCCACCCTCCCTGTCATCCCACTGTCACCCCCCACCCTCCCTGTCACCAACCCAAATCCCACTGTCACCCTCCCTGTCACCAACCCAAATCCCACTGTCACCCCCAAATCCCACTGTCACCATGCCACCCTCCCTGTCACCAACCCAAATCCCACTGTCACCCCCCACCCTCCCTGTCACCAACCCAAATCCCATTGTCACCCCCACACTCCCTGTCACCAACTCAAATCCCACTGTCACCCCCCACACTCCCTGTCACCAACCCAAATCCCATTGTCACCCCCCACACTCCCTGTCACCAACACAAATCCCACTGTCACCACCCAAATCCCACTGTCACCCCCCAAATCCCACTGTCACCCCCACCCTCCCTGTCACCAACCCAAATCCCACTGTCACCCCCCACCCTCCCTGTCACCCCCCACCCTCCCTGTCACTAACCCAAATCCCACTGTCACCCCCATCCTCCCTGTCACCCCCAAATCCCACTGTCACCCCCCAAATTCCACTGTCACCCCCAAATCCCACTGTCACCCCCCACCCTCCCTGTCACCCCACCACCCTCCCTGTCCCTCCCTGTCACCCCCAAATCCCACTGTCACCCCCCACCCTCCCTGTCACCCCACCACCCTCCCTGTCCATCCCTGTCCCCCCCCCCAAATCCCACTGTCACCCCCCACCCTCCCTGTCACCAACACAAATCCCACTGTCACCCCCAAATCCCACTGTCACCCCCAAATCCCACTGTCACCCCCACCCACCCTGTCACCAACCCAAATCCCACTGTCACCCCCCACCCTCCCTGTCACTTCCCCCCCCCACCCTCCCTGTCAATAACCCAAATCCCACTGTCACCCCCCACCCTCTCTGTCACCCCCCAAATCCCACTGTCACCCCCCAAATTGCACTGTCACCCCCAAATCCCACTGCCACCCCCCACCCTCCCTGTCACCCCACCACCCTCCCTGTCCCTCCCTGTCACCCCCCAAATCCCACTGTCACCTCCCCACCCTCCCTGTCACCCCCCCCCCCCTGTCACCCCCCAAATCCCACTGTCACCCCCACCCTCCCTGTCACCCCCCAAATCCCACTGTCACCCTCCCTGTCACCAACCCAAATCTTACTGTCACCCCTCCACCCTCCCTTTCACCCCTCCACCCTCCCTGTCACCCCCCACCCTTATACAGAACATATATTAGAGAGAAAACTGTTATACATAATATATATTAGAGACAACACTGTTAGAAACAACACTGTTATACATCATATATATTAGAGACAACACTGTTAGAGACAACACTGTTATACATCATATATATTAGAGACAACACTGTTAGAGACAACACTGTTATACATCATATATATTAGAGACAACACTGTTATACATAATATATATTAGAGACAACACTGTTATACATAATATATATTAGAGACAACACTGTTAGAGACAACACTGTTATACATCATATATATTAGAGACAACACTGTTATACATCATATATATTAGAGACAACACTGTTATACATAATATATATTAGAGACAACGCTGTTAGAGACAACACTGTTATACATCATATATATTAGAGACAACACTGTTAGAGACAACACTGTTATACATCATATATATTAGAGACAACACTGTTATACATAATATATATTAGAGACAACACTGTTATACATAATATATATTAGAGACAACACTGTTATACATAATATATATTAGAGACAACACTGTTATACATAACAGATATTAGAGACAACACTGTTATACATAATATATATTAGAGACAACACTGTTATACTTAACATATATTAGAGACAACACTGTTAGAGACAACACTGTTATACATAACATATATTAGAGACAACACTGTTAGAGACAACACTGTTATACATCATATATATTAGAGACAACACTGTTATACATATATATATTAGAGACAACACTGTTAGAGACAACACTGTTATACATCATATATATTAGAGACAACACTGTTATACATAATATATATTAGAGACAACACTGTTAGAGACAACACTGTTATACATCATATATATTAGAGACAACACTGTTATACATCATATATATTAGAGACAACACTGTTATACTTAACAGATATTAGAGACAACACTGTTATAAGTTGAAGTATTTTATCTTCACACAGCTTAAACAGTCCTGTTTCTATTTCAGGCTGTAGTGCACTATGTAGGGAACAGGGTTCTATAGGACCCTGGTCTAAAGTAGGGCACTATGTAGGGTACAGGGTTCTATAGGACCCTGGTCTAAAGTAGGGCACTATGAATAGGGAATTAGGGTTCTATTGGACCCTGGTCTAACCACCAGGAGAGAGAGGAGTTGACAGAGTTTAGACCTCAAGTCCATTCAATCTGATGAGACATGCAGACTGACTCTGATTTCATGGCTGATTTTGGAACCAATCAGTGCCTCCCATTTTGTCCCATCTTGACAAAAGCTTCTTGTATCAACTATTAAAGGAAATTGCATAATTTGATTCCACAGCTCTTATGGTAGTGCTGCCCAATTAAATACCACAGATAAGTATTCCTTTGTTTAGAAAAGGTTAGATTTTATTAACAGAATAATGATCTAGCATGTGGGGTTGTACTTTCTTCTCCATCCTCTGGAATTATTATCTTCACATTGACAAAACATCATCTTCCCGCAATAACTTCAAATGAAGACGGGGGTCAGCCTGATGAACCATGACGACTGTGGGTCAGCCTGATGAACCAAACTACTCAGTAATCTCCTCCATGAAGACTGGGGGTCAGTATGATGAACCAAACTACTCAGTAATCTCCTCCATGAAGACTGGGGGTCAGTATGATGAACCAAACTACTCAGTAATCTCCTCCATGAAGACTGGGGATCAGTATGATGAACCAAACTACTCAGTAATCTCCTCCATGAAGACTGGGGATCAGTATGATGAACCAAACTACTCAGTAATCTCCTCCATGAAGACTGGGGGTCAGCCTGATGAACCAAACTACTCAGTAATCTCCTCCATGAAGACTGGGGGTCAGCCTGATGAACCAAACTACTCAGTAATCTCCTCCATGAAGACTGGGGTCAGCCTGATGAACCAAACTACTCAGTAATCTCCTCCATGAAGACTGGGGTCAGCCTGATGAACCAAACTACTCAGTAATATCCTCCATGAAGACTGAAGGTCAGCCTGATGAACCATGAAGACTGGAGGTCAGCCTGATGAACCATGAAGACTGGAGGTCAGCCTGATGAACCAAACTACTCAGTAATCTCCATGAAGACTGGAGATCAGCATGATGAACCATGTAAGAAGACTGGAGGTCAGCCAAACTACTGAACCATGAAGACTGGAGGTCAGCCTGATGAACCAAACTACTCAGTAATCTCCTCCATGAAGACTGGGGATCAGCCTGATGAACCAAACTACTCAATAATCTCCTCCATGAAGACTGGGGCCTGATGAACCATGAAGACTGAGGTCAGCCTGATGAACCAAACTACTCAGTAATCTCCATGAAGACTGGAGATCAGCCTGATGAACCATGAAGACTGGAGGTCAGCCTGATGAACCATGAAGACTGGAGGTCAGCCTGATGAACCAAACTACTCAGTAATCTCCTCCATGAAGACTGAAGGTCAGCCTGATGAACCAAACTACTCAGTAATCTCCTCCATGAAGACTGGAGGTCAGCCTGATGAACCAAACTACTCAGTAATCTCCTCCATGAAGACTGGAGGTCAGCCTGATGAACAAAATACTCAGCTCCATGAAGACTGGAGGTCAGCCTGATGAACTACTCAGTAATCTCCTCCATGAAGACTGGAGGTCAGCCTGATGAACCAAACTACTCAGTAATCTCCTCCATGAAGACTGGGGGTCAGCCTGATGAACCAAACTACTCAAAACCAAACTACTCAGTAATCTCCATGAAGACTGGAGGTCAGCCTGATGAACCAAACTACTCAGTAATCTCCTCCATGAAGACTGGGGGTCAACCTGATGAACCAAACTACTCAGTAATCTCCATGAAGACTGGGGATCAGCCTGAATAACCAAACTACTCAGTAATCTCCATGAAGACTGGGGATTAGCCTGATGAACCAAACTACTCAGTAATCTCCATGAAGACTGGGGATCAGCCTGATGAACCAAACTACTCAGTAATCTCCATGAAGACTGGGGATTAGCCTGATGAACCAAACTACTCAGTAATCTCCTCCATGAAGACTGGGGGTCAGCCTGATGAACCAAACTACTCAGTAATCTCCATGAAGACTGGGGATTAGCCTGATGAACCAAACTACTCAGTAATCTCCTCCATGAAGACTGGGGGTCAGCCTGATGAACCAAACTACTCAGTAATCTCCATGAAGACTGGGGATCAGCCTGATGAACCAAACTACTCAGTAATCTCCATGAAGACTGGGGATCAGCCTGATGAACCAAACTACTCAGTAATCTCCTCCATGAAGACTGGGGGTCAGCCTGATGAACCAAACTACTCAGTAATCTCCTCCATGAAGACTGGGGGTCAGCCTGATGAACCAAACTACTCAGTAATCTCCTCCATGAAGACTGGGGGTCAGCCTGATGAACCAAACTACTCAGTAATCTCCTCCATGAAGACTGGGGGTCAGTCTGATGAACCATGAAGACTGGAAGTCAGTGATGAACCAAACTACTCAGTAATCTCCTCCATGAAGACTGGGGGTCAGCCTGATGAACCAAACTACTCAGTAATCTCCTCCATGAAGACTGGGGGTCAGCCTGATGAACCAAACTACTCAGTAAGAAGACTGGGGGTCAGCCTGATGAACCATGAAGACTGGAGGTCAGCCTGATGAACCAAACTACTCAGTAATCTCCTCCATGAAGACTGGGGGTCAGCCTGATGAACCAAACTACTCAGTAATCTCCTCCATGAAGACTGGGGTCAGCCTGATGAACCAAACTACTCAGTAATATCCTCCATGAAGACTGGAGGTCAGCCTGATGAACCATGAAGACCTGATGAACCAAACTACTCAGTAATCTCCATGAAGACTGGAGATCATGAAGACTGAAGACTGGAGGTCAGCCTGATGAACCAAACTACTCAGTAATCTCCATGAAGACTGGAGGTCAGCCTGATGAACCAAACTACTCAGTAATCTCCATGAAGACTGGGGATCAGCCTGATGAACCAAACTACTCAGTAATCTCCATGAAGACTGGGGGTTAGCCTGATGAACCAAACTACTCAGTAATCTCCTCCATGAAGACTGGGGGTCAGCCTGATGAACCAAACTACTCAGAATCTCCTCCATGAAGACTGGGGGTCAGCCTGATGAACCAAACTACTCAGTAATCTCCTCCATGAAGACTGGGGATCTGAGAACCTGATGAACTGATGAACAAACTACTCAGTAATCTCCTCCATGAAGACTGGGGGTCAGCCTGATGAACCAAACTACTCAGTAATCTCCTCCATGAAGACTGGGGTCAGCCTGATGAACCAAACTACTCAGTAATATCCTCCATGAAGACTGGGGGTCAGCCTGATGAACCAAACTACTCAGTAATCTCCATGAAGACTGGGGATTAGCCTGATGAACCAAACTACTCAGTAATCTCCTCCATGAAGACTGGGGGTCAGCCTGATGAACCAAACTACTCAGTAATCTCCTCCATGAAGACTGGGGGTCAGCCTGATGAACCAAACTACTCAGTAATCTCCTCCATGAAGACTGGGGGTCAGCCTGATGAACCAAACTACTCAGTAATCTCCTCCATGAAGACTGGGGTCAGTCTGATGAACCAAAGACTGGAGGTCAGTCTGATGAACCAAACTAATCAGTAATCTCCTCCATGAAGACTGGGGGTCAGCCTGATGAACCAAACTACTCAGTAATCTCCTCCATGAAGACTGGGGTCAGCCTGATGAACCAAACTACTCAGTAATATCCTCCATGAAGACTGACAGCCTGATGAACCATGAAGACTGGAGGTCAGCCTGATGAACCAAACTACTCAGTAATCTCCATGAAGACCATGATGAACCATGAATACTGGAGGTCAGCCTGATGAACCATGAAGACTGAAGGTCAGCCTGATGAACTACTCAGTAATCTCCTCCATGAAGACTGGGGGTCAGCCTGATGAACCAAACTACTCAGTAATCTCCTCCATGAAGACTGGGGTCAGCCTGATGAACCAAACTACTCAGTAATCTCCTCCATGAAGACTGGGGTCAGCCTGATGAACCAAACTACTCAGTAATCTCCATGAAGACTGGGGCATGATGAACCATGAAGACTGGAGGTCAGCCTGATGAACCAAAACTACTCAGTAATCTCCTCCATGAAGACTGGGGATCAGTATGATGAACCAAACTACTCAGTAATCTCCTCCATGAAGACTGGGGATCAGTATGATGAACCAAACTACTCAGTAATCTCCTCCATGAAGACTGGGGGTCAGCCTGATGAACCAAACTACTCAGTAATCTCCTCCATGAAGACTGGGGTCAGCCTGATGAACCAAACTACTCAGTAATATCCTCCATGAAGACTGAAGGTCAGCCTGATGAACCATGAAGACTGGAGGTCAGCCTGATGAACCATGAAGACTGGAGGTCAGCCTGATGAACCAAACTAGTAATCTCAGTAATCAGCCTGATGAACCATGAAGACTGGAGGTCAGCCTGATGAACCATGAAGACTGGAGGTCAGCCTGATGAACCAAACTACTCAGTAATCTCCTCCATGAAGACTGGGGTCAGCCTGATGAACCAAACTATTCAGTAATCTCCTCCATGAAGACAGGAGGTCAGCCTGATGAACCAAACTACTCAGTAATCTCCTCCATGAAGACTGGAGGTCAGCCTGATGAACCAAAATACTCAGTAATCCTGAAGACTGGAGGTCAGCCTGATGAACCAAACTACTCAGTAATCTCCTCCATGAAGACAGGAGGTCAGCCTGATGAACCAAACTACTCAGTAATCTCCTCCATGAAGACTGGGGGTCAACCTGATGAACCAAACTACTCAGTAATCTCCATGAAGACTGGGGATTAGCCTGATGAACCAAACTACTCAGTAATCTCCATGAAGACTGGGGTCAGCCTGATGAACCAAACTACTCAGTAATCCCTCCATGAAGACTGGGGTCAGCCTGATGAACCAAACTACTCAGTAATCTCCATCCAGCCTGATGAACCAAACTGAAGAAGACTGGGGATTAGCCTGATCAAACTACTCAGCCTGAAGACTGGGGAAGCCAAACTACTCAGTAATCTCCATGAAGACTGGGGATCAGCCTGATGAACCAAACTACTCAGTAATCTCCTCCATGAAGACTGGGGGTCAGCCTGATGAACCAAACTACTCAGTAATCTCCATGAAGACTGGGGATTAGCCTGATGAACCAAACTACTCAGTAATCTCCTCCATGAAGACTGGGGGTCAGCCTGATGAACCAAACTACTCAGTAATCTCATGAACCAAACTACTCAGTAATCTCCATGAAGACTGGGGATTAGCCTGATGAACCAAACTAGCCTGATGAACCAAACTACTCAGTAATCTCCTCCATGAAGACTGGGGTCAGCCTGAATGAAGACCAAAACCAAAGACTGGACTCAGTAATCTCCTCCATGAAGACTGGGGTCAGCCTGATGAACCAAACTACTCAGTAAAACTCTCAGTAATCTCCTCCATGAAGACTGGGGGTCAGTCTGATGAACCATGAAGACTGGAGGTCAGTCTGATGAACCAAACTACTCAGTAATCTCCTCCATGAAGACTGGGGGTCAGCCTGATGAACCAAACTACTCAGTAATCTCCTCCATGAAGACTGGGGTCAGCCTGATGAACCAAACTACTCAGTAATATCCTCCATGAAGACTGAGGTCAGCCTGATGAACCATGAAGACTGGAGGTCAGCCTGATGAACCAAACTACTCAGTAATCTGGAAGACTGGAGATCAGCCTGATGAACCATGAAGACTGGAGGTCAGCCTGATGAACCAAACTACTCAGTAATCTCCATGAAGACTGGAGGTCAGCCTGATGAACCAAACTACTCAGTAATCTCCATGAAGACTGGGGTCAGCCTGATGAACCAAACTACTCAGTAATCTCCATGAAGACTGGGGATTAGCCTGATGAACCAAACTACTCAGTAATCTCCTCCATGAAGACTGGGGGTCAGCCTGATGAACCAAACTACTCAGTAATCTCCTCCATGAAGACTGGGGGTCAGCCTGATGAACCAAACTACTCAGTAATCTCCTCCATGAAGACTGGGGATGAACCATGAAGACTGGAGCCTGATGAACCAAACTACTCAGTAATCTCCTCCATGAAGACTGGGGGTCAGCCTGATGAACCAAACTACTCAGTAATCTCCTCCATGAAGACTGGGGTCAGCCTGATGAACCAAACTACTCAGTAATATCCTCCATGAAGACTGGGGTCAGCCTGATGAACCAAACTACTCAGTAATCATGAAGACTGGGGATTAGCCTGATGAACCAAACTACTCAGTAATCCCTCCATGAAGACTGGGGGTCAGCCTGATGAACCAAACTACTCAGTAATCTCCTCCATGAAGACTGGGGTCAGCCTGATGAACCAAACTACTCAGTAATCTCCTCCATGAAGACTGGGGTCAGCCTGATGAACCAAACTACTCAGTAATCTCCTCCATGAAGACTGGGGTCATGAAGACTGGGGGTCAGCCTGATGAACCAAACTACTCAGTAATCTCCTCCATGAAGACTGGGGGTCAGCCTGATGAACCAAACTACTCAGTAATCTCCTCCATGAAGACTGGGGTCAGCCTGATGAACCAAACTACTCAGTAATATCCTCCATGAAGACTGAAGGTCAGCCTGATGAACCATGAAGACTGGAGGTCAGCCTGATGAACCAAACTACTCAGTAATCTCCATGAAGACTGGAGATCAGCCTGATGAACCATGAAGACTGGAGGTCAGCCTGATGAACCATGAAGACTGAAGGTCAGCCTGATGAACCAAACTACTCAGTAATCTCCTCCATGAAGACTGGAGGTCAGCCTGATGAACCAAACTACTCAGTAATCTCCATGAAGACTGGGGATCAGCCTGATGAACCAAACTACTCAGTAATCTCCATGAAGACTGGGGATTAGCCTGATGAACCAAACTACTCAGTAATCTCCTCCATGAAGACTGGGGGTCAGCCTGATGAACCAAACTACTCAGTAATCTCCATGAAGACTGGGGATTAGCCTGATGAACCAAACTACTCAGTAATCTCCTCCATGAAGACTGGGGGTCAGCCTGATGAACCAAACTACTCAGTAATCTCCTCCATGAAGACTGGTGGTCAGCCTGATGAACCAAACTACTCAGTAATCTCCTCCATGAAGACTGGGGGTCAGCCTGATGAACCAAACTACTCAGTAATCTCCTCCATGAAGACTGGGGGTCAGTCTGATGAACCATGAAGACTGGAGGTCAGTCTGATGAACCAAACTACTCAGTAATCTCCTCCATGAAGACTGGGGGTCAGCCTGATGAACCAAACTACTCAGTAATCTCCTCCATGAAGACTGGGGTCAGCCTGATGAACCAAACTACTCAGTAATCTCCTCCATGAAGACTGGGGTCAGCCTGATGAACCAAACTACTCAGTAATCTCCTCCATGAAGACTGGGGTCAGCCTGATGAACCAAACTACTCAGTAATCTCCTCCATGAAGACTGGGGGTCAGCCCATGAAGACTGAACCAAACTACTCAGTAATCTCCTCCATGAAGACTGGGGGTCAGCCTGATGAACCAAACTACTCAGTAATCTCCTCCATGAAGACTGGGGTCAGTCTGATGAACCATGAAGACTGGAGGTCAGTCTGATGAACCAAACTACTCAGTAATCTCCTCCATGAAGACTGGGGTCAGCCTGATGAACCAAACTACTCAGTAATCTCCTCCATGAAGACTGGGGTCAGCCTGATGAACCAAACTACTCAGTAATCTCCATGAAGACTGGAGGTCAGCCTGATGAACCATGAAGACTGGAGGTCAGCCTGATGAACCATGAAGACTGGAGGTCAGCCTGATGAACCAAACTACTCAGTAATCTCCATGAAGACTGGAGATCAGCCTGATGAACCATGAAGACTGGAGGTCAGCCTGATGAACCATGAAGACTGAAGGTCAGCCTGATGAACCAAACTACTCAGTAATCTCCATGAAGACTGGGGATCAGCCTGATGAACCAAACTACTCAGTAATCTCCATGAAGACTGGGGGTCAGTCTGATGAACCATGAAGACTGGAGGTCAGTCTGATGAACCAAACTACTCAGTAATCTCCTCCATGAAGACTGGGGGTCAGCCTGATGAACCAAACTACTCAGTAATCTCCTCCATGAAGACTGGGGTCAGCCTGATGAACCATGAAGACTGGAGGTCAGCCTGATGAACCAAACTACTCAGTAATCTCCATGAAGACTGGGGATCAGCCTGATGAACCAAACTACTCAGTAATCTCCTCCATGAAGACTGGGGGTCAGCCTGATGAACCAAACTACTCAGTAATCTCCATGAAGACTGGGGATTAGCCTGATGAACCAAACTACTCAGTAATCTCCTCCATGAAGACTGGGGGTCAGCCTGATGAACCAAACTACTCAGTAATCTCCTCCATGAAGACTGGTGGTCAGCCTGATGAACCAAACTACTCAGTAATCTCCTCCATGAAGACTGGGGGTCAGCCTGATGAACCAAACTACTCAGTAATCTCCTCCATGAAGACTGGGGGTCAGTCTGATGAACCATGAAGACTGGAGGTCAGTCTGATGAACCAAACTACTCAGTAATCTCCTCCATGAAGACTGGGGGTCAGCCTGATGAACCAAACTACTCAGTAATCTCCTCCATGAAGACTGGGGGTCAGCCTGATGAACCAAACTACTCAGTAATCTCCTCCATGAAGACTGGGGTCAGCCTGATGAACCAAACTACTCAGTAATCTCCTCCATGAAGACTGGGGTCAGCCTGATGAACCAAACTACTCAGTAATCTCCTCCATGAAGACTGGGGGTCAGTCTGATGAACCATGAAGACTGGAGGTCAGTCTGATGAACCAAACTACTCAGTAATCTCCTCCATGAAGACTGGGGGTCAGCCTGATGAACCAAACTACTCAGTAATCTCCTCCATGAAGACTGGGGGTCAGTCTGATGAACCATGAAGACTGGAGGTCAGTCTGATGAACCAAACTACTCAGTAATCTCCTCCATGAAGACTGGGGGTCAGCCTGATGAACCAAACTACTCAGTAATCTCCTCCATGAAGACTGGGGTCAGCCTGATGAACCAAACTACTCAGTAATCTCCATGAAGACTGGAGGTCAGCCTGATGAACCATGAAGACTGGAGGTCAGCCTGATGAACCATGAAGACTGGAGGTCAGCCTGATGAACCAAACTACTCAGTAATCTCCATGAAGACTGGAGATCAGCCTGATGAACCATGAAGACTGGAGGTCAGCCTGATGAACCATGAAGACTGAAGGTCAGCCTGATGAACCAAACTACTCAGTAATCTCCATGAAGACTGGGGGTCAGTCTGATGAACCATGAAGACTGGAGGTCAGTCTGATGAACCAAACTACTCAGTAATCTCCTCCATGAAGACTGGGGGTCAGCCTGATGAACCAAACTACTCAGTAATCTCCTCCATGAAGACTGGGGATGAACCATGAGCCTGATGAACCAAACTACTCAGTAATCTCCATGAAGACTGGGGATCAGCCTGATGAACCAAACTACTCAGTAATCTCCATGAAGACTGGGGATTAGCCTGATGAACCAAACTACTCAGTAATCTCCTCCATGAAGACTGGGGGTCAGCCTGATGAACCAAACTACTCAGTAATCTCCATGAAGACTGGGGATTAGCCTGATGAACCAAACTACTCAGTAATCTCCTCCATGAAGACTGGGGTCAGCCTGATGAACCAAACTACTCAGTAATCTCCATGAAGACTGGGGATTAGCCATGAACCAAACTACTCAGTAATCTCCTGAAGACCCTGATGAACCAAACTACTCAGTAATCTCCTCCATGAAGACTGGGGGTCAGCCTGATGAACCAAACTACTCAGTAATCTCCTCCATGAAGACTGGGGTCAGCCTGATGAACCAAACTACTCAGTAATCTCCTCCATGAAGACTGGGGGTCAGTCTGATGAACCATGAAGACTGGAGGTCAGTCTGATGAACCAAACTACTCAGTAATATCCTCCATGAAGACTGAAGGTCAGCCGGATGAACCATGAAGACTGGAGGTCAGCCTGATGAACCATGAAGACTGGAGGTCAGCCTGATGAACCAAACTACTCAGTAATCTCCATGAAGACTGGAGATCAGCCTGATGAACCATGAAGACTGGAGGTCAGCCTGATGAACCATGAAGACTGAAGGTCAGCCTGATGAACCAAACTACTCAGTAATCTCCTCCATGAAGACTGGAGGTCAGCCTGATGAACCAAACTACTCAGTAATCTCCATGAAGACTGGGGATCAGCCTGATGAACCAAACTACTCAGTAATCTCCATGAAGACTGGGGATTAGCCTGATGAACCAAACTACTCAGTAATCTCCTCCATGAAGACTGGGGTCAGCCTGATGAACCAAACTACTCAGTAATCTCCATGAAGACTGGGGATTAGCCTGATGAACCAAACTACTCAGTAATCTCCTCCATGAAGACTGGGGTCAGCCTGATGAACCAAACTACTCAGTAATCTCCTCCATGAAGACTGGGGGTCAGCCTGATGAACCAAACTACTCAGTAATCTCCTCCATGAAGACTGGGGGTCAGCCTGATGAACCAAACTACTCAGTAATCTCCTCCATGAAGACTGGAGGTCAGCCTGATGAACCAAACTACTCAGTAATCTCCATGAAGACTGGGGATCAGCCTGATGAACCAAACTACTCAGACTCCATGAAGACTGGGGATTAGCCTGATGAACCAAACTACTCAGTAATCTCCTCCATGAAGACTGGGGGTCAGCCTGATGAACCAAACTACTCAGTAATCTCCATGAAGACTGGGGATTAGCCTGATGAACCAAACTACTCAGTAATCTCCTCCATGAAGACTGGGGGTCAGCCTGATGAACCAAACTACTCAGTAATCTCCTCCATGAAGACTGGGGTCAGCCTGATGAACCAAACTACTCAGTAATCTCCTCCATGAAGACTGGGGGTCAGCCTGATGAACCAAACTACTCAGTAATCTCCTCCATGAAGACTGGGGGTCAGCCCATGAAGACTGAGGTCAGTCTGATGAACCATGAAGGTCAGCCTGATGAACCAAACTACTCAGTAATCTCCTCCATGAAGACTGGGGGTCAGCCTGATGAACCAAAGACTGGAGGTCTCAGTAATCTCCTCCATGAAGACTGGGGGTCAGCCTGATGAACCAAACTACTCAGTAATCTCCTCCATGAAGACTGGGGATTAGCCTGATGAACCAAACTACTCAGTAATCTCCTCCATGAAGACTGGGGGTCAGCCTGATGAACCAAACTACTCAGTAATCTCCATGAAGACTGGGGATTAGCCTGATGAACCAAACTACTCAGTAATCTCCATGAAGACTGGGGATCAGCCTGATGAACCAAAC
Source organism: Oncorhynchus gorbuscha (assembly GCF_021184085.1). Classification (NCBI taxonomy): domain Eukaryota; kingdom Metazoa; phylum Chordata; class Actinopteri; order Salmoniformes; family Salmonidae; genus Oncorhynchus; species Oncorhynchus gorbuscha. The sequence goes on from NW_025749231.1 coordinate 14,688, forward strand.
TACTCAGTAATCTCCTCCATGAAGACTGGGGGTCAGCCTGATGAACCAAACTACTCAGTAATCTCCTCCATGAAGACTGGGGGTCAGCCTGATGAACCAAACTACTCAGTAATCTCCTCCATGAAGACTGGGGGTCAGTCTGATGAACCATGAAGACTGGAGGTCAGTCTGATGAACCAAACTACTCAGTAATCTCCTCCATGAAGACTGGGGGTCAGCCTGATGAACCAAACTACTCAGTAATCTTCTCCATGAAGACTGGGGTCAGCCTGATGAACCAAACTACTCAGTAATATCCTCCATGAAGACTGAAGGTCAGCCTGATGAACCATGAAGACTGGAGGTCAGCCTGATGAACCATGAAGACTGGAGGTCAGCCTGATGAACCAAACTACTCAGTAATCTCCATGAAGACTGGAGATCAGCCTGATGAACCATGAAGACTGGAGGTCAGCCTGATGAACCATGAAGACTGAAGGTCAGCCTGATGAACCAAACTACTCAGTAATCTCCTCCATGAAGACTGGAGGTCAGCCTGATGAACCAAACTACTCAGTAATCTCCATGAAGACTGGGGATCAGCCTGATGAACCAAACTACTCAGTAATCTCCATGAAGACTGGGGATTAGCCTGATGAACCAAACTACTCAGTAATCTCCTCCATGAAGACTGGGGGTCAGCCTGATGAACCAAACTACTCAGTAATCTCCATGAAGACTGGGGATTAGCCTGATGAACCAAACTACTCAGTAATCTCCTCCATGAAGACTGGGGGTCAGCCTGATGAACCAAACTACTCAGTAATCTCCTCCATGAAGACTGGGGTCAGCCTGATGAACCAAACTACTCAGTAATCTCCTCCATGAAGACTGGGGGTCAGCCTGATGAACCAAACTACTCAGTAATCTCCTCCATGAAGACTGGAGGTCAGCCTGATGAACCAAACTACTCAGTAATCTCCATGAAGACTGGGGATCAGCCTGATGAACCAAACTACTCAGTAATCTCCATGAAGACTGGGGATTAGCCTGATGAACCAAACTACTCAGTAATCTCCTCCATGAAGACTGGGGTCAGCCTGATGAACCAAACTACTCAGTAATCTCCATGAAGACTGGGGATTAGCCTGATGAACCAAACTACTCAGTAATCTCCTCCATGAAGACTGGGGTCAGCCTGATGAACCAAACTACTCAGTAATCTCCTCCATGAAGACTGGGGGTCAGCCTGATGAACCAAACTACTCAGTAATCTCCTCCATGAAGACTGGGGGTCAGCCTGATGAACCAAACTACTCAGTAATCTCCTCCATGAAGACTGGGGGTCAGTCTGATGAACCATGAAGACTGGAGGTCAGTCTGATGAACCAAACTACTCAGTAATCTCCTCCATGAAGACTGGGGGTCAGCCTGATGAACCAAACTACTCAGTAATCTCCTCCATGAAGACTGGGGATTAGCCTGATGAACCAAACTACTCAGTAATCTCCTCCATGAAGACTGGGGGTCAGCCTGATGAACCAAACTACTCAGTAATCTCCATGAAGACTGGGGATTAGCCTGATGAACCAAACTACTCAGTAATCTCCATGAAGACTGGGGATTAGCCTGATGAACCAAACTACTCAGTAATCTCCTCCATGAAGACTGGGGGTCAGCCTGATGAACCAAACTACTCAGTAATCTCCTCCATGAAGACTGGGGGTCAGCCTGATGAACCAAACTACTCAGTAATCTCCTCCATGAAGACTGGGGGTCAGCCTGATGAACCAAACTACTCAGTAATCTCCTCCATGAAGACTGGGGGTCAGTCTGATGAACCATGAAGACTGGAGGTCAGTCTGATGAACCAAACTACTCAGTAATCTCCTCCATGAAGACTGGGGGTCAGCCTGATGAACCAAACTACTCAGTAATCTCCTCCATGAAGACTGGGGTCAGCCTGATGAACCAAACTACTCAGTAATATCCTCCATGAAGACTGAAGGTCAGCCTGATGAACCATGAAGACTGGAGGTCAGCCTGATGAACCATGAAGACTGGAGGTCAGCCTGATGAACCAAACTACTCAGTAATCTCCATGAAGACTGGAGATCAGCCTGATCAGAACCAAACTGATGAACCCATGAAGACTGGAGGTCAGCCTGATGAACCATGAAGACTGGAGGTCAGCCTGATGAACCAAACTACTCAGTAATCTCCTCCATGAAGACTGGAGGTCAGCCTGATGAACCAAACTACTCAGTAATCTCCATGAAGACTGGAGGTCAGCCTGTAACCCATGAAGACTGGGGATTAGCCTGATGAACCAAACTACTCAGTAATCTCCCATGAAGACTGGGGTCAGCCTGATGAACCAAACTACTCAGTAATCTCCATGAAGACTGGGGATTAGCCTGATGAACCAAACTAAGACTCCTCCATGAAGACTGGGGTCAGCCTGATGAACCAAACTACTCAGTAATCTCGGACCATGAAGACTGGGGGTCAGCCTGATGAACCAAACTACTCAGTAATCTCCTCCATGAAGACTGGGGATCAGCCTGATGAACCAAACTACTCAATAATCTCCTCCATGAAGACTGGGGATCAGCCTGAAGAACCAAACTACTCATTATTCTCCTCCATGAAGACTGGGGATCAGCCTGAAGAACCAAACTACTCATTATTCTCCTCCATGAAGACTGGGGATCAGCCTGATGAACCAAACTACTCAGTAATCTCCATGTAGACTGGGGGTCAGCCTGATGAATCATGAAGACTGTGGGTCAGCCTGATGAACCAAACTACTCATTATTCTCCTCCATGAACTGATCAGCCTGATGAACCAAACTACTCAGTAATCTCCTCCATGAAGACTCAGCCTGATGAACCATGAAGACTGGGGATCAGCCTGATGAACCAAACTACTCAGTCATCTCCTCCATGAAGACTGGGGGTCAGCCTGATGAACCATGAAGACTGGGGGTCAGCCTGATGAACCAAACTACTCAGTAATCTCCTCCATGAAGACTGGGGGTCAGCCTGATGAACCAAACTACTCAGTAATCTCCTCCATGAAGACTGGGGGTCAGCCTGATGAACCAAACTACTCAGTAATCTCCTCCATGAAGACTGGGGATCAGCCTGATGAACCAAACTACTCAGTAATCGCCTCCATGAAGACTGGGGATCAGCCTGATGAACAAACTATTCAGTAATCTCCATGAAGACTGGGGATCAGCCTGATGAACCAAACTACTCAGTAATTCCTCCATGTAGACTGGGGGTCAGCCTGATGAATCATGAAGACTGTGGGTCAGCCTGATGAACCAAACTACTCATTATTCTCCTCCATGTAGACTGGGTATCAGCCTGATGAACCAAACTACTCAGTAATCTCCTCCATGAAGACTGGGGATCAGCCTGATGAACCATGAAGACTGGGGATCAGCCTGATGAACCAAACTACTCAGTCATCTCCTCCATGAAGACTGGGGGTCAGCCTGATGAACCATGAAGAATGGGGGTCAGCCTGATGAACCAAACTACTCAGTAATCTCCTCCATGAAGACTGGGGGTCAGCCTGATGAACCAAACTACTCAGTAATCTCCTCCATGAAGACTGGGGGTCAGCCTGATGAACCATGAAGACTGGGGGGATCAGCCTGATGAACAAACTACTCAGTAATCTCCTCCATGAAGACTGGGGATCAGCCTGATGAACAAACTATTCAGTAATCTCCTCCAGCCTGAAGACTGGAGGTCAGCCTGATGAACCATGAAGACTGGGGGTCAGCCTGATGAACCATGAAGACTGGAGGTCAGCCTGATGAACCAAACTCCTCAGTAATCTCCTCCATGAAGACTGGGGATCAGCCTGAAGAACCAAACTACTCAGTAATCTCCTCCATGAAGACTGGGGATCAGCCTGAAGAACCAAACTCCTCAGTAATCTCCTCCATGAAGACTGGAGGTCAGCCTGATGAACCAAACTACTCAGTAATCTCCTCCATGAAGACTGGAGGTCAGCCTGATGAACCATGAAGACTGGAGGTCAGCCTGATGAACAAACTATTCAGTAATCTCCATGAAGACTGGAGGTCAGCCTGATGAACAAACTACTCAGTAATCTCCATGAAGACTGGAGGTCAGCCTGATGAACCAAACTACTCAGTAATCTCCTCCATGAAGACTGGGGGTCAGCCTGATGAACCAAACTATTCAGTAATCTCCTCCATGAAGACTGGGGGTCAGCCTGATGAACCAAACTACTCAGTAATCTCCTCCATGTAGACTGGGGGTCAGCCTGATGAACCATGAAGACTGGAGGTCAGCCTGATGAACCAAACTACTCAGTAATCTCCTCCATGTAGACTGCGGGTCAGCCTGATGAACCATGAAGACTGGAGGTCAGCCTGATGAACCATGAAGACTGGAGGTCAGTATGATGAACCAAACTACTCAGTAATCTCCTCCATGAAGACTGGGGGTCAGCCTGATGAACCAAACTATTCAGTAATCTCCTCCATATAGCCTGACTCTCACACACATTTAAACAAAACACTTATTCTGTATATTTACTGATCATTTAATGAATACATTTATAATTAGTAGGTTTTGTTTTCTGTTTTAACAAACCATTTTTATTGTTGTCCTCCTGTATTGTGTGTAGTTTGTTTTCACGGTGGTTTTTATATCAGCCCCTCCAACCACACCGTTCTCTGTATTGTTGTCTATCACTTGTTTTCTTTGGTGCAAATCAATACATTCTCCAGCTCCCCAGAGCTCAATTGAAATATCAATCAATAATAAATCAAAGTTTATTTTGTCTTGTGCACAGGACAGTTTATTTTGTTTTGTACAGGACAGTTGATGTTGTTGTGTGCACAGGACAGTTTATTTTGTTGAGTACACAGGACAGTTTATTTTGTTGAGTACACAGGACAGTTTATTTTGTTGAGTACACAGGACAGTTTATTTTGTTGTGTACAGGACAGTTTATTTTTTATTTTGTCTTGTGCACAGGACAGTTTATGTTGCTGTGCACAGGACAGTTTATTTTGTGTGTGCACAGGACAGTTTATTTTGTTGTGTGCACAGGACAGTTGATGTTGTTGTGTGCACAGGACAGTTGATGTTGTTGTGTGCACAGGACAGTTGATGTTGTTGTGTACACAGGACAGTTGATGTTGTTGTGTACACAGGACAGTTGATGTTGTTGTGTACACAGGACAGCTAAATGCTTCCACGCTCTTCCTCAACAACACAGTGTTCAATATCCGAGGTAAGAAACAGATGATCCTGAGTAGCTCTTAAAAACCATCAAATCAATCCTAGGTCAAATGATAAAACACCCGAGCATGTACAATATATACACCGAACAGCACTTCCCCAGAAGAGGTACTGCTCTGTGTGTGGACAGCACTTCCCCAGAACAGGTGCTGCTCTGTGTGTGAACAGCACTTCCCCAGAACAGGTGCTGCTCTGTGTGTGAACAGCACTTCCCCAGAACAGGTGCTGCTCTGTGTGTGAACAGCACTTCCCCAGAACAGGTGCTGCTCTGTGTGTGAACAGCACTTCCCCAGAACAGGTGCTGCTCTGTGTGTGGACAGCACTTCCCCAGAACAGGTGCTGCTCTGTGTTTGGACAGCACTTCCCCAGAACAGGTGCTGCTCTGTGTGTGGACAGCACTTCCCCAGAACAGGTGCTGCTCTGTGTGTGGACAGCACTTCCCCAGAACAGGTGCTGCTCTGTGTGTGGACAGCACTTCCCCAGAACAGGTGCTGCTCTGTGTGTGGACAGCACTTCCCCAGAACAGGTGCTGCTCTGTGTTTGGACAGCACTTCCCCAGAACAGGTGCTGCTCTGTGTGTGAACAGCACTTCCCCAGAACAGGTGCTGCTCTGTGTGTGGACAGCACTTCCCCAGAACAGGTGCTGCTCTGTGTTTGGACAGCACTTCCCAACCAGAACAGGTGCTGCTCTGTGTGTGACTATTATCATGATCACCAACCAGGAGGAAATAGATGAACATGTTTCTGTCTGTCTCTGAGCAGTGATAAATACTGATTATTTTTCCCTGACTGACTGGCTGATAGGCTGACTGACTGGCTAACTAACTGAATGGCTGGCTGGCTGATTAACTGACTGGCTGACTGACTGGCTAACTAACTGAATGGCTGGCTGGCTGGCTGATTAACTGACTGGCTGACTGACTGGCTAACTAACTGAATGGCTGGCTGGCTGGCTGATTAACTGAATGGCTGGCTGGCTGATTAACTGACTGGCTGACTGACTGGCTAACTAACTGAATGGCTGGCTGGCTGATTAACTGAATGGCTGGCTGGCTGATTAACTGACTGGCTGACTGACTGGCTAACTAACTGAATGGCTGGCTGGCTGGCTGATTAACTGAATGGCTGGCTGGCTGATTAACTGGCTGACTGACTGGTTGACTGGCTGACTGACTGGCTAACTAACTGAATGGCTGACTGACTGGCTAACTGACTGGCTAACTAACTGAATGGCTGACTGACTGGCTGACTGACTGGCTAACTAACTGAATGGCTGACTGACTGGCTGACTGACTGGCTAACTAACTGAATGGCTGACTGACTGGCTAACTAACTGAATGGCTGGCTGATTAACTGAATGGCTGGCTGGCTGATTAACTGACTGGCTGACTGACTGGCTAACTAACTGAATGGCTGGCTGGCTGGCTGATTAACTGAATGGCTGGCTGGCTGATTAACTGAATGGCTGGCTGACTGATTAACTGGCTGACTGACTGGTTGACCGGCTGACTTACTGACTGACTGGCTGGCTGGCTGACTGGTTGACTGGCTTACTGGCTGACTGACTGACTGGCTGGCTGTCTGGCTGGCTGGTTCACTGACATGCTGGCTGACCGGCTGACGGTTTTTCAGTTTTGCTATAGTGTAGTCTAGCCTGTATTGTAGTGTGCAGCCTGCCTGCCATCCCTCACAGAGACCTACAGAGGTTCTGACTGCAGGGAGCCTGGAGGCAGATGTAAAACCACTCTGACTGTGGACAGGGATTATGAGTCCCTGGCAGACAGAGATGTTCTACACTAAGCTGTTTTATTATGTGTTAAGTTATGTGTTTGAGCAACTAACAGCATTAGGGTTTAATCTCTCAGAGAGCAGAGGAGGGAGGGAGGAGGGGGGAGGGGAGGAGGAGGAGGGGAGAAAGGGCTCAGCCCAGCGATCAGGCACCATCACAGGTTACACGGCCAGTTTCGTTATGTGATCTGATATCCTGATAGAACATCTCCTGATAGAACATCTCCTGGTAGAACATCACCTGATAAAACATCACCTGGTAGAACATCACCTGGTAGAACATCTCCTGATAGAACATCACCTGATAAAACATCACCTGATAGAACATCACCTGATAGAACATCACCTGGTAGAACATCACCTGATAGAACATCACCTGATAGAACATCACCTGATAAAACATCACCTGATAGAACATCACCTGATAGAACATCACCTGATAAAACATCACCTGGTAGAACATCACCTGGTAGAACATCACCTGGTAGAACATCACCTGGTAGAACATCACCTGGTAGAACATCAGAAACATCACCTGATAAAACATCACCTGATAGAACGTCACCTGGTAGAACATCACCTGGTAGAACATCACCTGATACCTGGTAAACATCACCTGGTAGAACATCACCTGGTAGAACATCACCTGATAGAACATCACCTGATAAAACATCACCTGGTAGAACATCACCTGATAGAACATCACCTGGTAGAACATCACCTGGTAGAACATCACCTGGTAGAACATCACCTGATAGAACATCACCTGGTAGAACATCACCTGGTAGAACATCACCTGGTAGAACATCACCTGGTAGAACATCACCTGGTAGAACATCACCTGGTAGAACATCACCTGGTAGAACATCACCTGGTAGAACATCACCAACCGATTATATCACAACACTCAGTTTATGTGAACCATCCTGGCTGAGAAATGTCATGTTAAAACAGCAGTTTGGCTCTGTAGTAAAACCTCATATGATTCTCATATCCCACAGAACTGGACTGGAACACAGAGACACTGTATCATTATATTAGCATTGTAGTGTCTATAAACTAGGCTCCAGCCTCTGCATCACAGCCTGAGTGGAACTGCCTGAATGCCGTCCAGCAGTATGGAGGGATGAACTCATTAAAACGCTGTCTGTATTGTGGTGCAGGTTAATCAAAGCATTGGGTGACTGAAGAGCAGTATAGAAAACAGTGAAGCTGGTTCAGAACCCTAGTGTCTGTGTCAGCTGAGATTGCACCAATCAGAACATTTCCTACCTTAATGTGGCGGCCTAGTCAAGCTGACCGGTTCTGCTCACACTTCCTCTGCTGTCACTTCCTGCTACTGCTAGTATGTTCTGCTCACACTTCCTCTGCTGTCACTTCCTGCTACTGCTAGTATGTTCTGCTCACACTTCCTCTGCTGTCACTTCATGCTACTGCTAGTATGTTCTGCTCACACTTCCTCTGCTGTCACTTCCTGCTACTGCTAGTATGTTCTGCTCACACTTCCTCTGCTGTCACTTCCTGCTACTGCTAGTATGTTCTGCTCACACTTCCTCTGCTGTCACTTCCTGCTACTGCTAGTATGTTCTGCTCACACTTCCTCTGCTGTCACTTCCTGCTACTGCTAGTATGTTCTGCTCACACTTCCTCTGCTGTCACTTCCTGCTACTGCTAGTATGTTCTGCTCACTTCCTCTGCTGTCACTTCCTGCTACTGCTAGTATGTTTTTTTCCTGCTCCCCACCTCCAGCTGTTGGACCTCTCTCTCTGTTAAAGAACATGTCTCTGTCCCTCTAGGTGATGACGGGGACCAGAAGTGTGTCTTAATGCTGTCTTACCCCCAGTATTGTCGCTACATATTCTCTGTACTGCGTTTCTGTCTGTCTTTATCCATGTTGTTAATCCCTGTCTGTCTTTCTCTCCTCTGTCCCTCTAGGTGATGACGGGGACCAGAAGTGTGTCTTAATGCTGTCTTACCCCCAGTATTGTCGCTACATATTCTCTGTACTGCGTTTCTGTCTGTCTTTATCCATGTTGTTAATCCCTGTCTGTCTTTCTCTCCTCTGTCCCTCTAGGTGATGACGGGGACCAGAAGTGTGTGTCGGTGCTGTCTTACCCCCAGTATTGTTGCTACATATTCTCTGTACTGCGTTTCTGTCTGTCTTTATCCATGTTGTTAATCCCTGTCTGTCTTTCTCTCCTCTGTCCCTCTAGGTGATGACGGGGACCAGAAGTGTGTGTCGGTGCTGTCTTACCCTCAGTATTGTCGCTACCGTTCCCTATTGGCCCGGCTGAAAGAAAGACCCGCCTCCCTCCTCACCTCACAGGTGGTTCTGGCCCTGGGGGGCGTGACCTCACTCACAGACCACACCCACATCCTGTACTGCAGGGACACCTTTGAACACCCCACCCTCATCGACAACGACAATGTCTGTGATGAGTTCGGTGAGTGCCTGAAATATTACTACTGTACTGAAATACCCCTGTACTGAAATACTCCTGTACTGAAATAACCCTGTACTGAAATAACCCTGTACTGAAATACCCCTGTACTGAAATACTCCTGTACTGAAATACTCCTGTACTGAAATACCCCTGTTCTGAAATACCCCTGTACTGAAATACCCCTGTACTGAAATACTCCTGTTCTGAAATACCCCTGTTCTGAAATACCCCTGTACTGAAATACCCCTGTACTGAAATACCCCTGTACTGAAATACCCCTGTACTGAAATACCCCTGTACTGAAATACCCTGTACTGAAATACCCCTGTACTGAAATACCCCTGTACTGAAATACCCCTGTACTGAAATACCCCTGTACTGAAATACCCCTGTACTGAAATACTCCTGTACTGAAATACCCCTGTACTGAAATACTCCTGTACTGAAATACCCCTGTACTGAAATACCCTGAGACTAAAGGGTTAACCAGGAGACTAAGAACTACGGTTTAACCAGGAGACTAACGGTTTAACCAGGAGACTAAAGGATTAACCAGAACATCCTCTGGTTAGGTACAGAGACTAAAGGTTTAACCAGGAGACTAACGGTTTAACTAGGAGACTAAAGGTTTAACCAGGAGACTAACGGTTTAACCAGGAGACTAATGGTTTAACCAGAACATCCTCTGGTTAGGTACAGGAGACTAACGGTTTAACCAGGAGACTATCCTCTGGTTAACAGGAGACTAAAGGTTTAACCAGGAGACTAACGGTTTAACCAGGAGACTAATGGTTTAACCAGGATAGGAGACTAAAGGGTTAACCAGGAGACTAACGGTTTAACCAGGAGACTAACGGTTTAACCAGGAGACTAACGGTTTAACCAGGAGACTAAAGGGTTAACCAGGAGACTAACGGTTTAACCAGGAGACTAACGGTTTAACCAGGAGACTAAAGGTTTAACAAGATTATCCTCTGGTTAGGTACAGGAGACTAATGGTTTAACCAGTAGACTAACGGTTTATCCAGGAGACTAAAGGTTTAACCAGGAGACTAAAGGTTAACCAGGAGACTAATGGTTTAACCAGATTATCCTCTGGTTAGGTACAGGAGACTAACGGTTTAACCAGGAGACTAAAGGGTTAACCAGGAGACTAACGGTTTAACCAGGAGACTGACGGTTTAACCAGGAGACTAACGGTTTAACCAGGAGACTAACGGTTTAACCAGGAGACTAACGGTTTAACCAGGAGACTAAAGGGTTAACCAGGAGACTAAAGGGTTAACCAGGAGACTAATGGTTTAACCAGATTATCCTCTGGTTAGGTACAGGAGACTAACGGTTTAACCAGGAGACTAAAGGGTTAACCAGGAGACTAACGGTTTAACCAGGAGACTAAAGGTTTAACCAGGAGACTAAAGGTTTAACCAGGAGACTAATGGTTTAACCAGGAGACTAACGGTTTAACCAGGAGACTAACGGTTTAACCAGGAGACTAACGGTTTAACCAGGAGACTAAAGGTTTAACCAGGAGACTAACTGGTTTAACCAGGAGACTAAAGGTTTAACCAGGAGACTAAAGAGTTAACCAGGAGACTAAAGGGTTAACCAGGAGACTAAAGGTTTAACCAGGAGACTAACGGTTTAACCAGGAGACTAAAGGGTTAACCAGGAGACTAACGGTTTAACCAGAACATCCTTTGGAGACTAGGTTAACAGGAGACTAACGGTTTAACCAGAACATCCTCTGGTTAGGTACAGGAGACTAACGGTTTAACCAGACCATCCTCTGGTTAGTTACAGGAGACTAAAGGATTAACCAGGAGACTAGAGGTTTAACCAGGAGACTAAAGGTTTAACCAGGAGACTAACGGTTTAACCAGGAGACTAACGGTTTAACCAGGAGACTAACGGTTTAACCAGTAGACTAACGGTTTAACCAGGAGACTAACGGTTTAACCAGGAGATTAAAGGGTTAACAAGGAGACTAATGGTTTAACCAAGAGACTAAAGGTTTAAAACCAGATTATCCTCTGGTTAGGCACAGGAGACTAAAGGTTTAACCAGATTATCCTCTGGTTAGGTACAGGAGACTAAAGGTTTAACCAGAAAATCCTCTGGTTAGGTACAGGAGACTAATGGTTTAACCAGGCGACTAACGGTTTAACCAGGAGACTAATGGTTTAACCAGATTATCCTCTGGTTAGGTACTGGAGACTAAAGGTTTAACCAGAACATCCTCTGGTTAGGTACATGAGAC